>NC_140168.1:127974369-128090122 GCF_963971535.1 Notolepis coatsorum
CTGCTGGCTTACAACCGGTAGTACCCCCCATCCCAGAGTACCAGAGATAATCCTTAATATTTACTATTGACTCGCCTATGCACATTCTATTTGCCTTATAAGCGCAACTAAGTCATGTAATATAATCCCTTTTATGTAATAAATATTGTAAACGAGTATCTTGTGTGGAAAACCGTGTTATTGTGTGTGTTCTAATCTAAAATACTTATGTACAGTATTGGCCAGGAGTACATAGACGGTAGTGATTTAATGATATCAGTACTTGATTAATACAGTCAGGGAATTGTACCCCTCAGTTACAATTGGTCCTTCGAGCCGGAGAATAATTAGCGTAATATTAATATAATATTAATATCGACATGGCCGATGACGAACACTCCACAAACGGTTCTCCTAAGCTAGATCGCCCGCAGCGCAGACGGCAGCCACCTCCCTATCTAGAGGCATACTCTGTCAGTCCAATACCTAGCTTTAAAGGAACGGTAAACGCGGTAAAAGTAGAAAGTAAAATTATGTCTGACCTTAACGACCAGGTTACCCCGACCACAGAGGCCCTAGTAGGCTCTAATGTAACTGACCAAGCTCACGGTGGGGACCAGGAGGGAACTGACACGACTTTACCCCCAGACAATACCGAAGAAATAGCCCCCGATCACCCCCGGGAGGAAGACAACCCTAAAGAGACGCGCACCCAGGAGACGGATCTCCTCGGTACGCAACCGGAGAACGGATCTCCAACAAGTACTGCCGGGAGCCGATCGCCCCGAACGGCGTCTTCCCCCAGCGAGGCGGACAAGATGCTGGCGCAGGCACTCATCGCCACCCTGGCAGCCTCCACCGAACGCGATCGACTTCAAGCGCAACAGACGTGCGAGCGCGAACATTACGCAGGTGAGCGAGAGCGCTTCCAGGCGCAACAAAGGAGCGAAGACGACCGAATAAGACTGGAGACCAGACGCCTCCAGACAGAAGAGAACATCGAGAGAAGCCGCGCCGACGTCGCAAATGCACAGCTCCACGCCAATGCGCAGCGCGACATCGCCAATGCCCAGCGCGAAGCAGCGCGCAACGCAGCCCATGCCCGGCGCGAGGCAGAGCGCGACCGGCTGCAGGCGGAGCTGATGGACAAACTGGTGGCCATGGCGACACCCCCTCACTCCGCACGGAGCTCCCAGAGATCGTCCAGACACGGGTCTAGGACACATTCCCCTACCCGACGAAGCGACCCGGGACCCCGCCAACAGGAGGAGCCTGTCCACGTCTCTGAACCCCCTCCCCAGCCGGTCCATACGAGACCTAGCAACCGGGGTACAGAACCGAACCACGCCGAGAGACTGAACAGAAGACTCCAGGTCCTAGCAGAGGAAGAGGAGGAGGAAGAAGAGGAGTGTCAAGCCGACCAGCAGCAACGTGCTCTGGCCCAGGAGGCCCAGTACAGCCCCGACCAGCAGCAACGTACTCAGGACCAGGAGGTCCAGTACAGCCCAGAAGTCAGCCCCGAGGCCCTGCGCTACAAACCCCCGACTCAACTCACGGGTGAGTTTGACGCACCGTCAGCCCCGAGGAAGAGCACCTGGGTACCCGACCTTCGGTACCCACCAAGTACCAGCCCAAGACGACACGCAAGAGGAGACTCGCCTAGGAGGCCTCTCCCCCAACGCTCACCGATGTGCCAGTCATCCATGACATCATACATTGCCACGCCGTCATTTCCCGACTTCGCCTATGAGAGTCGAGCACAGTACACGGAGCTCCGGATGTGCCTAGAGACAATGATGGTGGATGTCGCTGATGAACGCCACAAGTATGCAATATTACTGAAGCACCTGAAAGTACCGCGAGCGCACAATATAGCGCTGGCCTATGCCACCTCTTCGACACCATACACAGCGGCCCTAGCGGCGCTGGACCAGAGATATGGACGTATATGGGATTACGTAATAGAAGAGATAAGGCATATTGACCGCCTACCCCCAGCCACAGACAATCGCTCACTAGACGACCTGTCAATCAAAGTGCAGTCCCTGGTGGGGATGCTGGGAGCGCAACGGGAGAAGGGCAGGCATGAGCTATACGCCAACTCTAACGTTGAGAGGATTTTGGAGAAGCTGCCACCCGCAAGACAGGAGCGCTTTCGGCGGCAGAGGGACTACCGCGACCCCGACGGCCCCGAGCCATCCCTCCTTGATCTGGCCGACTTCCTGGCGAGAGAAGTCAGCAGCTTACGACTGGATACATTCGGGCGGAGCACGCCAAGCTCCAGAGAGGGACCCAGGAGAATAAATGATGGAAGAAGATCGGTGACTGTCATGCACCAAGCCGAATCAGTACCGCAGCACTCCAACCACAACACCCCCTCGACGAAAGAGGACCAGTGGAAGATTGAGTGCCAGTACTGTGAGGGAGAACATCGGCTCCATCAGTGCGAAGACTTCAAGAAGCTGACCACGGATGATGTGAGCCAGTGGGTCAAGGACCACCGCCGCTGCTTCCGCTGCGCGCGCAGCCACCTAGCAGCTGAGTGCCGCCTGAAGAAAAAATGCAGCAGGTGCGGTGGCACCCACCTGGAGGTCCTGCACGACATCAACAAGCGTCACCCAGGACAACAGAGTGGGCCCGTCGCGGTACTGTACCATGCCGAGGCGGTGGCACCAGAACCAAAGTTCCACCAGACCGCTCCCTGGTGTCCCGACTGCTACAGCAGACACTGGGAGTCAAGGTGCGACTCGTGCCACATAGAGTCTACGTCACCACCCGAGACAGGAGTGCTCCACATAGACCCCCAACACAGCGGAACCCCCCGTGTGTTCCTCAAAGTGGTCAGAGTGCTCCTGAGCCACGGGGACAAAGTCATGGACACTTACGCCGTCCTTGATGACGGGTCAGAGAAGACCCTTCTGCTCGCGTCCGCTGCGGCCCAGCTGGGACTGCGGGGGAGCGAGAACCAAATGACGATTCGGACAATAAGAAGAGATTTAAAGACGATAAAGGGCGAGAATGTCTCCTTCACTATCGCAGCAAGCGGGCAGCCAGAGCGACGGTATAGGATTACAAATGCTTTCACCAGCCAAGAAATAGGACTATCACAGTACACCTACCCCATCCCACAGCTGATGGATAAATACGTGCACCTGCGTCAACTACCTATCCCGCTCATAGACGGCGCCACCCCGACCCTGCTGATAGGCTCCGACCATGCAGACCTCATCGTCCCGATAGACCGGGTCCATACCGGAACCCGAGGCTGTCCTGCAGCAGTCGAGACCCGCCTGGGGTGGACACTACAAGGCCCCCTCGCTAAATCTCTCAACCGAACAGCAGCCACTAGCTGCCTCCACTCCAGAGCGACAGAAGAAGACACCGGCCTCTCCCCCGTACAGCAGAGGCTATTGACATTAAGCGAGAGGCCCGTGAGAGAACCGTGGGTACCAGAGGGAGTTCGGAACTCCACCCCCCTCAGCTGCGCTTCAGACGTAGCTGACCTCGAAGCCAGCACCCCAAGCGACTCCTTGACGGGGTGGCCGGGACCGGCCCCTCCTCACACGGGGTACAGAGCGAACAAGAGAAACAGACGGAGGAGGAGAAAGCACAGCCAAGCCCAGATCAAAGCAGTCTCAGGCCCGCTTCCTCCTAAGCCCCCCTTCATCCCGTCCAGTTGTCATGACCATAGACCAGTCACTACCCCGAGCTGCGTGGCCGGCCGGCCGCGTAAGCAAAGTGACCACTGGTGCCGACGGAAAGGTCAGAGTGGCGGAAGTGCTCGGCCAAGGGCGGATCTACAACCGACCCGTGGCGAGGCTGATAGAGTCGCCAAGGCTCCCCGACTCGCCTAATGACGACCATGACCCCTGACTTTGTGAACTGCCCGACCCCTCACAGACATTGAGTAGTGGACAGTGCGGTTAATCTGTCCCTGCTTAGCTAATTAGGTGGGACTAATTAGGGGGCGGCTGTTACAAAGGGTCAGATTAAACCGAATATATATATTTATTGCCTGAGATCCCATGTATAATATTTGCATATCGTTTGATATCCCCTGTATATTCCTTGTACAATATACGGAATATCCCTTTACCTGGTAGCAGGACAGACCATAATATTCGTTCTCCTATTGGAAGCGATCCCTAGGCGCCACTGCCTTACCCCCTCGAGCTGACTTCAAAGGTACCGACGAGATATGTCTGTACATGCCCAGCTTCTGCCCACTAATACGGCTACCGAAAGCAGAATGGCACTATTTGTCCACGGTACATATAAATAGGGCGCAAGAAATGTAGAACTTCCCTTGCAGTTCCTTTTCAGTTCGCCTTCAGTTCAGTCTGGTTCAGTTATCCAAGCAACGCCTCACCCACTACGCAACGTGGGCATAGCAGGGCTCGCATTGCCCCAAGATAGTCTCGTGTTATCCTAATACGTCTGTTTGTCGTATCGTTCGCTATTTATTAGTAAACCTTCATTACGAGTCAAAGACCACGTGGAGTGAGTGATTGTGCGTCTACATAGAGCACTTATTGCCCGTGCTAATAGTATAGTAACGTCAAGGTCAACCGTGCACTACCGCACCGGAGGATATCTACACCGGAGCAGCAGCACCACGGGGGATTTACACCCCGCCCGCAGTGCCACTTTTCCGGCAAGGATTATTATTCTTCATTCTTCACCAAGCTGCTGGAAGCAGAAAACCGTCTACACCCACTGCTGTGGGATCCACGTGCCCGTGGGGACATCACTCAAGCCCGTCTTTGTCGTACCAGAGACCCCACGGCTTCACCTGCAAGGCGCGCAACCTGGGACCAGGCTGCCTATCCCCGCTGACACGGGGGTGACATCGCCTCCTTGAACCCTGGACTTGCATAGAGCTTTGGCCCCCTCTGCTGGCTTACAACCGGTAGTACCCCCCATCCCAGAGTACCAGAGATAATCCTTAATATTTACTATTGACTCGCCTATGCACATTCTATTTGCCTTATAAGCCCAACTAAGTCATGTAATATAATCCCTTTTATGTAATAAATATTGTAAACGAGTATCTTGTGTGGAAAACCGTGTTATTGTGGGAGTGTTCTAATCTAAAATACTTATGTACAGTATTGGCCAGGAGTACATAGACGGTAGTGATTTAATGATATCAGTACTTGATTAATACAGTCAGGGAATTGTACCCCTCAGTTACAGTAGTAGTAGTAGTAGTAGTAGTAGTAGTAGTAGTAGTAGTAGTAGTAGTAGTAGTAGTAGTAGTAGTAGTAGTAGTAGTAGTAGTAGTAAAGTAGTAGCAGTAGTAGTAGTAGTAGTAGTAGAAGTAGTAGTAGTAGTAGTAGTAGTAGTAGTAGTAGTAGTAGTAGTAGTAGTAGTAGTAGTAGTAGTAAAGTAGTAGCAGTAGTAGTAGTAGTAGTAGTAGAAGTAGTAGTAGTAGTAGTAGTAGTAGTAGTAGTAGTAGTAGTAGTAGTAGTAGTAGTAGTAGTAGTAGTAGTAGTAGTAGTAGTAGTAGTAGTAGTAGTCAGGGCCGCCTCAGGGGGTGTGCGAGCAGTGCGGTCGTACAGGGCCTCGCGGGAAGGGGGGCCTCGCAAAAAAATATATATATATATTTGTAATTTTATAATTTTTTTACATTTTTTATTTTTTTTTGCGATGCCCCCCTTCCCGCGAGGCCCTTTTTCATCACAGACCTAAAATCTAGTTTTGCTTATATGCTTATATATTTCACATTAGACACGTTTGTAGAATGTGTCTGACTTGTGGCTCTGCGAATCTGCAGATACACTATTGGAGCTCTGAGGCTCTGCAGCAGATACTATTGGTTTCAATGAGGGGAGGGGTTACAGGTAAGGTAGCGTCTGACTATTTTGCGCGTGCAGCATTGGAGGTTATGCCAGCCAAGACGAAGAGGACGGTCGTTCGGCAGATGGACTGAAGATGAAAGTTGTTGCATGTTAGAAAGTTCAGTCAGGCTAGCCATGTCGGCTTAGCTAAAGGCAGGGACAGCTAGTTAGCTTTCGCTACGTTATCTAAGTGCTAACGTGTGGTTCAGTCGGGCTAGCCATGTCGGCTAGTAGCTTAGCTAAAGGCTAACTAGCGTTAGCTAACTAGCGTTAGCTACGTTAGCGAGTGCTAACATGTGCTACTAGCCATGTCGGCTAGTAGCTTAGTTAAAGGCTAACTAGCGTTAGCTAACGCTAGTTAGCTACGTTAGCGAGTGCTAACATGTGGTTCAGTCGGGCTAACGCTAGCTAACTTTTTCATCTCCACGGTATGAAAATGCATCGACGTCGTCTCCTTCCAACTTTGCCATTGAATCTGCATTAGGGTGAGAGTTTTTCAAGCAATCTATTCTGTTCCCGCTGTCTCTCTCTCTCTCGCTACACCCACCCGCCGTGGTCTCTCTCTCGCTACACCCACCCGCTGTGGTCTCTCTCGCTACACCACCCGCCTCTCTCTCTCGCTACACCCACCCGTCTCTCTCTCTCTTCCTCTCTCTCTCTCTCTCTCTCTCTCTCTCTCTCTCTCTCTCTCTCTCTCTCTCTCTCTCTCTCTCTCTCTCTCTCTCTAGAAGCATTTATCTCTCAATTCAATTCAAAAAGCTTTATTGGCATGACATTTCACAAATGTTGCCAAAGCACAATTATGACATAAACAGCAAACAATATAAGATCAAAAGAAATAAAGGAGATGGTGCGGTGCGTAAAACATGGTACATGTATATACAGTATATGTGTCCTACTGGTTGTCCCTTTTCTTGTGACATGAATTGACATATTTTGCAGCTAAAACTGCACATTCTTTCTGTTCCCCCAGGAGGAATGGCAATTTCTGCACTCTGTCATACTTTGAAATTCTGGGGAAATTATTTCAATTTTTGGAAAGAATTCCTCCCTAATATTTCTGTAATTTTCACATTGTGTTAGGAAGTGTAGTTCTGTCTCTACGGCTCCCTCATCACAAAGACACCACAACCTCTCCTCTCTGGGCAGCCAGGTCTGTCTGTGTCTGCCCTTCTCTATCGCCAAACCATGGTCACTCAGTCTGTACCTTGTCAGATTCTTTCTTAGATTCTTATCAGTTACTGTGCTGAGGTAGTCTGCCACAGTATACTGTCTGTTTAGGGCCAAATATGTTTCTAATTTGTGTTGTGATTGTGTGAGTTGATTCCAATACGTAATGTATTTATCTTTTTCTTTGGTTATAATTTGGTTAGGTCTAATCTTCTGAGGCTGGCTAGGGTTTGTGATGTCAGAGTGTGAGATGTCAGCCAGTTTCATTATGAGTTGACAAAAGGGGCTCTTTGTAAGTCTCTCTCTCTCTCTCTCTCTCTCTCTCTCTCTCTCTCTCTCTCTCTCTCTCTCTCTCTCTCTCTCTCTCTCTCTCTCTCTCTCACGTTTAAATCTCGCACAGGGCCTCGCATTTCTCCCAGGCGGCCCTGGTAGTATTAGTAGTAGTAGTAGTAGTAGTAGTAGTAGTAGTAGTAGTAGTAGTAGTAGTAGTAGTAGTAGTAGTAGTAGTAGTAGTAGTAGTAGTAGTAGTAGTAGTAGTAGTAGTAGTAGTAGTTGTAGTAGTAGAAGAAAAATTATTGTTGAATCAGTGTTCCTATCAGTGTTGGATTATGGGGATGTAATAGAAATGTTGCTCCTTCCACTCCTAAACACCTGGACATGGTCTATCATTCTGCCTTCAAATGTATTACTGGTGATAGCTATGATACTCAGCACTGTGTCCTCTATGATAAGGTGGGTTTGGTCTTGTCTGGCAGAGAGGTGTAATGGTATGTGTTTATGTATTGCTTAACCTCTTAAGCCCGATACCGGTACCGGGCTGAGATTTATTTCACGTCACAAATAGATCAATACAGTCCGTATTAAGTGATGCTGCATTTCTTTTTCAAATGTATCCAAGAGTAAAGACCAGTCAAAAACAGCAGTCAAAGTGTATATTTTCAGCACTACGTTTGTTTACCAATGATTTTAAGTGTTATTAGTGAAATAGGGCGCGGCTGGGTGGCGCAGCGGACATTGCGCTCGTCACCAACGCAAGAGACACCGGGTTCGACTCGATGAGTGGAAGTCGATGGGTGGTAATCTGGACGTTGTGGACAGCAACTCCTACTGGTCGGTTGGGGAACGCCTGCACAGCAGAGACAGGAAATGGCGGGGGTAGTGTGAGCCTCCCACACGTTACACCTCGCCAATGAGAGTCTGCGCTGGGAGGTGAAAAGATGCGACAGGCTGCCTCCTCGTGTATCGGAGGGGACACGTGATGCAAGGCTTCTATCCTCCCTACAACCGGCCAGTGGGGGGCATATGCGAGCAACGTTCAAGACTGGGGAGGGAAGAATTGGCACAGTGGAATTGGGATGGGAGAAAAAATTTAAAAAGAGAAGAAAAAGTGGATAAAAAAAAGTGTTATTAGTGAAATATACGATTATATAAATCTCAGGGAATTGAGTCGGAAACCGGTGCATATTGATGGGAGGAAGTGGTGCAGCCAAAAGTGAGTGTAGTCTTTTGAAGGAAGAGACCCAGGGCATTCGATGGGCTTTCGAATTTCGAAAAACTACACTACCCAGCTCATGCCAGCCCCTGTCAATCACCTGACTTCTGGATAAACCTTTTTATTTCTCTTATTTTTCGGGATTATCTCCCACAAACCTGAACGTTATTGCCATAAAACAGAAAGCAGTTAGTGTATCTACCGTTCTGTGAACGTCTAGCAAAAAACAGCGTTGCAATCTGATAAGAAATGGTGGATAAATTTACATTATAAAAAAGTAAAGATTTCTATCACGGTTTGTGAATCACACCTGGTGATACTAAATCAAAATTGAACTCTGCCATTAGAAAGGGAAGATTTGGCCCGATCCATAGATGTGTGACTTGACAATAATAAGGTAATTTATAGGCCTGATATTCTATATTCTATAATAATATTTCAAATTGCATGTGTCGAGATGGCAGAATTCAGTACTGTACTTCATTTTTAGCATGGTGTTATTCACCGTCAAAGATGCAAAGACAAATCATAATATATATTCTCCTTTGTGTCAGCACAATTTACTCAAGCCTAGTAACAGACACAATATTTCTGACACTGGGAATAAATGACCTGAGATCCATAGATGTCCCTAAATACCAAGGACATGCAAATGGACCATTTAGAAGTGGAGCAATCTTCCATTTACTTAGGTATGTATTTGTAGGCAGATTTTCTGAAAATAGGGCTAGGGCTTAAGAGGTTAACTATTTATTTTGTTAACTCAACATTATTGAAAATTAGTGCAACCTCAATTTTATTGAGCTTAAATAAAGGTTTAAAAGTTAAATGAAATATCGGGTTCTTGCATGAATATGAGTGGTGGATGTTCAGTGCCATACGTTAGGGCAGTAGTATAGTTTTGCCAGAGACAGGGGTAGTGTCTCCCTGTGAGGACAGAGACAGGGGTAGTGTCTCCCTGTGAGGACAGAGACAGGGGTAGTGTCTCCCTGTGAGGACAGAGACAGGGGTAGTGTCTCCCTGTGAGGACAGATACAGGGGTAGTGTCTCCCTGTGAGGACAGAGACAGGGGTAGTGTCTCCCTGTGAGGACAGAGACAGGGGTAGTGTCTCCCTCTGAGGACAGAGACAGGGGTAGTGTCTCCCTGTAAGGACAGAGACAGGGGTAGTGTCTCCCTGTGAGGACAGAGACAGGGGTAGTGTCTCCCTGTGAGGACAGAGACAGGGGTAGTGTCTCCCTGTGAGGACAGAGACAGGGGCAGTGTCCCCCTGTGAGGACAGAGACAGGGGTAGTGTCTCCCTCTAAGGACAGAAGAGCAGCACTCTGTGCTTGTTGGATTGGTGTGATTTCCTCCAAAAAGCTGCATGACGTCTTGGCAGCTTCATGAATGCACTGTTTTCCATTACTGGGTGTTCTCCTGTGTGGCTTAGCCTGTTCTAACGGCAGCGCTTGCAATTAGTTCAAATCCTCGCCAGGCTCATTTTAGTAAAATGCATGAAATCAGCGTAGGTTACTTTGCATAAAAGCATGGTGCTTAGCGCCGGGGGGGAGAAGAACTTCCACTTTCACGGGTTGTAATTTGATTAGTGCTTCTTCATCATCATCATCATCATCATCATCATCATCATCATCATCATCATCATCATCATCATCATCTTGAACCGTTATCAGTTGTTATTACAAGATATGTAAAATTATGTACTGTATGCGGCAATTCATCTCACAACCAAGATACTACTTTACCCTTACAACATTTCTCAGACCAATCTGACAAGTAATTTCAATCTTCTATTACCTTCAAAGGCAGCTGCAATCTGATTGCTGTTTATTCCCAGTAAATGGATTACAGTTATAGTTTTTTGCATTTAGATGACTAGGTGTAATCTGCCACTAGGTGTAATCTGCCACTATTTAGATCACTAGGTGTAATCTACCACTATTTAGATCAGTGGTTCTCAACTGGTCTAGCCTCGGGACCCAACATTTTCCTTAGTCATTAAGTCATTTAAAAATATATATAATACACTTTCAAAATCGTTCATGCACTGTTAAAAACATGAAATAAACACAAAAAATTGCAACAAAAGTGCAACTAGGGCTAAAAATCCAATGAAATAAAATAATAATAAATAGTATGCTTCTTAGCAGACTTCTTAGCTTAACATAACAGACCTAAGTTTGGGGGAACTAATGGGATAACTGGGGTTGCAACAAAAGTGCAACTAGGGCTAAAACCCAATGAAATAAAATAATAATAATAATAAATTATTATGCTTCTTAGCAGACTTCTTAGCTTAACATAACAGACCTACAGTAAGTTTGGGGGAACTAATGGGATAACTGGGGTTGCAACAAAAGTTCAACTAGGGCTAAAAACACAATGAAATAAAATAATAATAATAATAATAATAATAATAATAATAATAATAATAATAATAATAATAATAATAATAATAATAATAATAATAATAATAATAATAATAATAATAATAATAATAATAATAATAATAATAATAATAATAATAATAATAATAATAATAATAATAATAATAATAATAATAATAATAATAATAATAATAATAATAATAATAATAATAATAATAATAATAATAATAATAATAATAATAAATAATATATCCTTCTTAGCAGACTTCTTAGCTTAACATCCCAGGGAACTAATGGGATAACTGGGGATGTTGTTTGCTCCTGACAAGAGTCTCAAAGTCTGGGGTGATGGTAGACAAAGCAACTCTGAGGTCATGCTCAATGTCCAATCTGTTCCTCTGCTTTGTCTTCAGCTGGACCAGAGCTAAGAAGCCACTTTCACAAAGATAGGTAGTGCAAAAAAAATGTATATAAAAAAAAATATATATATATATTTATTTTAAAAAAATGTACACACATCCGCGACTCACTCAAAATGGCCCGTGGCCCACTTTTGGGTCGCAACCCACCAGTTGAGAAACACTGATTTAGATGACTAGGTGTAATCTGCCACTAGGTGTAATCTGCCACTATTTAGATCACTAGGTGTAATCTGCCACTATTTATAGAATAGAATAGAAAACTTTATTGCCATTTCAACACGGTTGATTGGGATTTGTCTTGGTGCCAGCACATACAGTACATACATTATAAAAACATACAATATAAAAACACAAGAATACATGCAATACAATCCCCACAATACAAGTTTTACACAAACAATTAAAAGGAAAAAATGCTACAGTACCAAAAATAAATAGCTCAGTGTTCCAGTTTAAAGTGCATATTGCCTTAAAGTGCCTGTCGGCTGGTGCTAGCCCTTGTGGTGCAAAGTGCCTGTACATTTGTACTTGAGTTCAGGTGACGGACAGCCTCGGGATATGTACTGTTTTTAAAACGAGGGGAGATCACAGCCGATGATTTTTGATGCTGTGCGTACAGTTCTTTCTAGATGTCCCCTATCATGGACGGTGGTGTTTCCGTACCACACAGTCAATGAGAAGGTAAGGACACTCTCCACAGTGGCTCTGTAAAAGCTTAGCATCGCCTCCCTGGACACACCAAACTGTTTAAGCTGGCGCAGGGAGTGGAGCCTCTGGTGGGCTTTTCTAATTATGAGGCTGGTGTTAACTTCCCATTTTAAATGATCACATATGGTGATGCCGAGGAATTTAAAACTGTCTACCCTCTATGTACAGATGAGGGTGGACTGCCTCCCCGCGCCGGAAGTCAACTATCATTTCCTTTGTCTTAGAGATGTTTAAAAGCAGGTAGTTTCTTCAGCTCTATAGGCCGATTCATCCCCGTTCTTAACCTGTTAATCTGTAGACCGTTTTCGCCTAAAGGTACATGCCTAAGTAAATGGAAGATTGCTCCACTTCTGCAAGGTCAATTTGCATGTTATTGGTATCTAGGAACATCTAGGGACCTGGGGGTATGTATTTCCAGTGTCAGAAATATTGTGTCTCTTACTAGTAATTATTCAATTGTAATGAATAAATTAATTATGATTAATTATGATTTATGATTTTGATGATGATGATCAAAAATGTATACAGGTAGGAGAAAATGCTCACTGAGCTCATTCACCACCTTATTGAGATCATGTGTACAAAAAATCTAAGCAAATGAACCGCGGGAAGATGATTAAACAGAAGGATTTGTAGATACAGTAATTAATGATAATCGACTTTAATTATAAATTCATATTTGACCTTGAACTTGACCTTGATCTTATTATGGCCAAATCATACATATATGGATAGGGAAAATGATCCTCTATATTAAATTATATTTTTTAAACATCCCCAACGCTGCAACACCCCCATTCCTCCCAGGTGTCAGGCTCCTCATTCGCTTCCATTCATTTTGGGGACCATGTTTAAATATCATACTTCTGAAGTATAAACAAACTATACTGCTGTGACGATTTCAATAAAACAGACCATTCTGAGTCAATGGTAGGCAAAACTGTACATTGGAATATCTTAACATGTATTTACCACCTTCCTCTGCACGAGGCCACAGATGGGTTTTATGTAACACAAGGACAATGAATGAATGAATGAATGAATGAATGAATGAATGAATGAATGAATGAATGAATGAATGAATGAATGAATGAATGAATGAATGAATGAATGAATGAAAACTTTATTTAACAGATTGCAGAATGGGTACAATACAGTACGGCTCAATACACACAATTGTTAAGGGGATGCAGACCAGAGAAAGACTTTCGTCTTGTTTACATCAGGGTCCCCCATTTTCAATTCATCATAACATGACATACAGATAGACAGTACTGCTACATCTATATATGACATACAGAGATATAGACAGTACTGCTACATCCAGACATTTATGACATACCAGATCTACAAATATACATTACTGTTTAAGAGTACAACGCCTGTCATATAGACCTATAGCATTGGAAACTCTGATTAAGGAGAGGAGAGGAGAGGAGAGGGAGAGGAGAGGAGAGGAGAGGAGAGGAGGAGAGGAGAGGAGAGGAGAGGAGAGGAGAGGATAGGAGAGGAGAGGAGAGGAGAGGAGAGGAGAGGAGAGGAGAGGAGAGGGAGAGAAGAGGAGAGGAGAGGAGAGGAGAGGAGAGGAGAGGAGAGGAGAGGAGAGGAGAGGAGAGGAGAGGAGAGGAGAGGAGAGGAGAGGAGAGGAGAGGAGAGGAGAGGAGAGGAGAGGAGAGGAGAGGAGAGGAGAGGAGAGGAGAGGAGAGGAGGAGGAGGAGGGGAGAGGAGAGAGGAGAGGGAGAGGAGAGGAGAGGAGGAGAGGAGAGCAGAGGAGAGGAGGAGGAGGAGGGGAGGAGAGAGAAAAAAAAGAATTTCACTCACCATTGACAACGTTACTTCTTAGGAGGAAATAGTGTCCCTGTCGCTCCTTGTAAATTAAATCCATCCTTCGCTCTTTTCTGATGAAACGTTCAATGACCTCCTCTGCAGTTGCAAATCCAGCAATGTAACAAACAGCAGTCTTTTGGTGATATAATCGATCCTTCATTTGCGTGAGGATGCTGTCGAAATCCACTAAACATTGTTCTGTTGATGCGTGACACGCGTTCCATTTTCCGGGACTCCGACTCCGATAGGTGGTCACTCAGACAGTCACCCAAGCGATTCACCCTAATAAAGTTTTCATTCATTCATTAATTTGCTGTCTCGTTATAACACAAACAGCTCACCATGAACCATGACCAGCTTAATTACGTTAGTTAGCATCCAAGCTAGCGTGATAACGTTAGTAGTTATTAGCATCCAAGCTAGAAACTGCTAGGCTGCCTGCTTACAGTACCTGCAATAATGTTGTCATCCTCCTGGACAGATAGACTTGTTAAATCATAATATCCACAGGTGTGTTGTGCTGGTCCTCAGTAAATGTCCCGCCGGCGAAAAATAAGTTGCTATTAAAGTGCTAAATGTTAGATACACTAATAAAGAGGTTTCGAATGTGGCTGCTCTGTTAATAAAATGTGCAATCAATCAATCAATCAATCCTGCGAGGGGAGAAACAGCCGTGTAGCTACAGAGCTGCAGAGTAGGAGCCATTCTCTGATTGGAACAAAAGGCTGTCAATCATTCAACCTCCTAGCTACAGAGCTGCAGAGTAGGAGCCATACTCTGATTGGATGTCAAGGCTGTCAATCATTGAATCCCCCATTCAATGGCAAGACTTTAAATGCACGGACCGTGCTGAGATGACGTTAATAGCCTATTTTGATTGGCTATTATTTATTATTTATTAAGTTATTCTGCACGGATATTTACTGCAGTCATTACTGCAGTGCAGGCCTGCTCAGAGCTGTCAATTCTGGCAATTTTTGAAAGAAAAAAAATTCACTGGCATTTTTTTACAGAGGAAAAAATTTCGACTAAAAAAATTATAATAATAATAAAAAAAAAAAATATATATATATATGTAAATTAATAATAATTATGAATTATGAGTGAATTTGTGTTTCACGTGTTGTCATAGAGAAACCTCCACTGGTGTAATCTGCCACTAGGTGTAATCTGCCACTATTTAGATCACTAGGTGTAATCTGCCACTATTTAGATGACTAGGTGTAATCTGCCACTAGATGTAATCTGCCACTATTTAGATCACTAGGTGTAATCTACCACTATTTAGATCACTAGGTGTAATCTGCCACTATTTAGATCACTAGGTGTAATCTGCCACTATTTAGATCAATCGTCAATTAAACCTGACCTTCGGATTGGCCTGCTCTGCACCAGTGCATTCTGGGAAAATTAATTGTTATCCCCTAATTAAGCTCCAGCGCATCTTCGCAGTGCAGAAGAAAGGGAGATGAAAGGAAATGGGGGGTAATTAAAATGGAGGTGGTTAATTTCAAGCCGCTTTCTATCCTTTTTTTTATTTTCTTTCCATCTCAGTTTTTCTGGTTCTTTATTAATATGTCATCTAAAGTTCTCTAACAGACAGACAGACAGACAGGCTGGGAGGACACTAACTGACTTCTCTAACAGACAGACAGACAGACAGACAGACAGACAGACAGACAGACAGACAGACAGACAGACAGACAGACATACAGACAGACAGACAGACAGACAGACAGACAGACAGACAGACAGACAGACAGACAGACAGACAGACAGACAGACAGACAGACAGACAGACAGACAGACAGACAGACAGACAGACAGACAGGCTGGAAGGACACTAACTGGCTTCTCTAACAGACAGACAGACAGACAGACAGACAGACAGACAGACAGACAGACAGACAGACAGACAGACAGACAGACAGACAGACAGACAGACAGACAGACAGACAGACAGACAGACAGACAGACAGACAGACAGACAGACAGACAGACAGACAGACAGACAGACAGACAGACAGACAGACAGACAGACAGACAGACAGACAGACAGACAGACAGACAGACAGACAGACAGACAGACAGACAGACAGACAGACAGACAGACAGACAGACAGACAGACAGACAGACAGACAGACAGACAGACAGACAGACAGACAGACAGACAGACAGACAGACAGACAGACAGACAGACAGACAGACAGACAGACAGACAGACAGACAGACAGACAGACAGACAGACAGACAGACAGACAGACAGACAGACAGACAGACAGACAGACAGACAGACATACAGACAGACAGACAGACAGACAGACAGACAGACAGACAGACAGACAGACAGACAGACAGACAGACAGGCTGGGAGAACACTAACTGGCTTCTCTAACAGACAGACAGACAGACAGACAGACATACAGACAGACAGACAGACAGACATACAGACAGACAGACAGACAGACAGACAGACAGACAGACAGACAGACAGACAGACAGACAGACAGACAGACAGACAGACAGACAGACAGACAGACAGACAGACAGACAGACAGACATACAGACATACAGACAGACAGACAGACAGACAGACAGACAGACAGACAGACATACAGACAGACAGACAGACAGACAGACAGACAGACAGACAGACAGACAGACAGACAGACAAACAGACAGACATACATACATACATACATACAGACAGACAGACAGACAGACAGACAGGCTGGGAGAACACTAACTGGCTTCTCTAACAGACAGACAGACATACAGACAGACAGACAGACAGACAGACAGACAGACAGACAGGCTGGGAGAACACTAACTGGGTTATCTAACAGACAGACAGACAGACAGACAGACAGACAGACAGACAGACAGACAGACAGACAGACAGACAGACAGACAGACAGACAGACAGACAGACAGACAGACATACAGTCAGACAGACAGACAGACAGACAGACAGACAGACAGACAGACAGACAGACAGACAGACAGACAGACAGACAGACAGACAGACAGACAGACAGACATACAGTCAGACAGACAGACAGACAGACAGACAGACAGACAGACAGACAGACAGACAGACAGACATACATACAGACAGACATACAGACAGACAGACAGACAGACAGACAGACAGACAGACAGACAGACAGACAGACAGACAGACAGACAGACAGACAGACAGACAGACAGACAGACAGACAGACAGACAGACAGACAGACAGACAGACAGACAGACAGACAGACAGACAGACATACAGACAGACAGGCTGGGAGAACACTAACTGACTTCTCTAACAGACAGACAGGCTGGGAGGACACTAACTGACTTCTCTAACAGACAGACAGACAGGCTGGGAGGACACTAACTGACTCCCAAGAGAAGACAGATTATGCACCCACTGCACACAAGAAGAGGTGGAAACCGAGCTCTACTTAAGCATTACATCACGCGCAGGAGTGGTTTGTGAAAAATAAACCATGCCTAGGGGGGTCTAACGACCACCCCTAGGCATGGTTTATTTTTCACAAATCACGACTGCAAGTGGTGTAATGCTTTTATACAACTGCCACATTCATCCAACCTTATTGCTATACAATAAACACACATTAATCGAAGATTTATTGAAAAAACCATCCGCCACAAAAAGTATTTCCCACAACAACAAAAAAGAGAAGTTGCCTCCATGTGGAAGCAGCTCGGAAGTGCATCCAACTGTTCTCAGTAAGACATCCAGCAACATCCAGCAAACTAACACATCCAACTGTCTCTCAACTAAGACATCCAACGAACTAACACATCCAACTGTCTTTCAACTAAGACATCCAACCAACTAACACATCCAACTTTTCTTTAGTTTTTAACCTACTTTCTATAGAACTTCATTCTTAGATGCTTCTATAGAAAGTAGGTAAAACAAATTAAAAAAAGTTTTCTTTGCCCAGCTGAATAAGCTGAATGTCGAATGCAAAAACTATGGAATGTCGCTAAACACAAAGAAAACTAAAGTAATGATCATTGAAAAAACACCAGGAACTGTTTGTAAAATACAGGTGGATGGAGAAAAACTTGAACAAGTGAAGGAGTACATGTACCTTGGAAGCTGGATCAGTGAAGGTGGAAGAGCTAACATGGACATTAAGAGAAGAACCGGAATTGCAAAGGGCGCATTCTGGAACCATAAAGAATTATTGAGAAGAAACATAAGTTGGAAAACGAAGACCAGGATTTTGGAAACGTATGTTATGTCAGTCTTTTCATACGGAGCAGAAGCATGGACGCTGAATGAAGAGGCAAAGAGGATGATAGACTCTTTTGAAATGTGGACGCTGAGGAAGATGCTGAAGATAACATGGAAGGATAAGATCAAGAATGAGGAGGTACTGAGAAGAGCGGATATGCAAGGAGGACAGCTGCTGGAGAGGTTGAAAAAGAGAAAGATGGAGTTGTGCGGGCATGTTCTGAGAGGATCCAGCGGGGAGATGTTCAAGAAGGTGGTGATGGGGAAGGTGGATGGAAAGAGAGGAAGTGGAAGACCAAGTAGACGATGTCTGTGATTGGAGCGGAGTGAGAGTCGGAGTCACGGAGTTGGAGAGAAGAAGTGGGGACAGAATGGGTTGGAGAGTGATAGGCAACCTTCGGAATGAAGAAGCCACCTAATGATGATCATAGGAAAAAAAAGTTTTCTTCGCCCTATTTTTTTATTAAATTTTTTAAATTTAAATTTTTTACTTTCTATAGACGCAGCTGGGAGGTGCGCTGTTTTAAGTGAGCGTGGGTTATTGAATTGATTGATTGCTAATTTTATTACTGTCCGCCTTGTTTCCAACTGGTTAAGTTTAGGCCCTCTTTCAAAGTTGGTTTGGAAGGAGTTTGGAACCAGGGCTGGTGGTCTATCGCCCTGCTCTAAAGACAAACTCTAACCGTAACCAACTTCGAAAGAGGGCCTAAACTTAACCAGTTGGAAACCAGGCGGACAGTAATAAAATTAGCAATCAATCAATCAATCAATTCAATAGGCCATGCTCACTTAAAACAGCGCACCTCCCAGCTGCTTGAAAGTAGGTAAAAAAAATAAAATAAAAAAAATGCAAATTAATCAATCAATCAATCCGTGCGATTTTTATTTTGTTCCACAATGACTCATGACCCATCAATTACATCATCCAACATTGTTTAAGCAACTAAGACATTCGCCGTGACAGAATCGGTTTATATTTAGTCGTTATGACGCTATCAACATATGCATTCAGTCCACCCTCACTTAAAACAGCGCACTTCCCAGTTGCTTCTATAGAAAGAAAAAAAAATTAAATAAAAAATTGTAAATTAATCAATCAATCAATCCGCGCGATTTTTATTTTGTTCCACAATGACTCATGACCCATCAATTACATCATCCAACATTGTTTAAAGAACTAAGACATTCGCCGTGACAGAATCGGTTTATATTTAGTCGTTATGACGCTATCAAAATATCCATTTGTTAAAGATTATTGTCCGCCATCTTGTTTTTTCCTAAAAATCCGCACGGCGGAGTGATTGTAATTCGGTTGTGGGCGGGTCCTGGGACCAGGAGCGTGGAATTGTGAAGAATACATACGTGTAAATTGACTGTTTCAGCCAATCAGAATCGAGAAATTTGCATGCAGTTGTATAATTCTTAACAACCTGCCCACTATACCAAGACATCAGAGACATATACTTCCCACAGAAGAAGTCGCCTATTCTCAGTCCTTGCCCCACAATGGTGGAATGAACTACCCACCCCAGTTAGGACAGCCGAAACACGTCCAATCTTTCGCCGTCGACTAAAGACGCACTTCTTCAACCATTATCGGAATAAAAAAAAAATAAAAAAAAAAGAATCTAACCCTAACTAACCATACTGTCATGCACTTGTCCTAATAAACTAACCTACACTATAGCACTCAACACTTTGATGAACATTGTTACTCAGCTGATAAGAGTTGTGCCCTTCCTGATGGCTTGTCGTACAGAACTTGTAAGTCGCTTTGGATAAAAGTGTCAGCTAAATGACTAAATGTAAATGTAAAATGTAAATTGCAAACACCCAAAGACACTTTGAAAACATGGAAAAGAACTCAAAACTCCCATACCTACTGGGTAAAATACAACAATGTGCAAACACAGCAGCAAGATTTGTGAGCTGCTGTGACAAGACAAGGACATCCAATGGAATACAACCACCATAAAGACTGTACAAGAAATTCCTTCTGTAATGTACTGATTTCTTTTGATTTCTCTGTTTGATTGTTTTGTTTTGTTTGGCTTTGGCAATGTAAACGTATGTTTTCCATGTCAATAAAGCCCATTTGAATTGAATTGAGTGGCAGAGTGGGTTCTCTACATGTTTTCTCCACATCAGGTTGTAACTAATCATTTTACTACCTGCACTTGAAATAACATCTCAATACAAAAGCACATTTCTCTCTCTCTCTCTCTCGCTCTCTCTCTCTCTCTCTCTCTCTCTCTCTCTCTCTCTCTCTCTCTCTCTCTCTCTCTCTCTCTCTCTCTCTCTCTCTCTCTCTCTCTCTCTCTTCATTCAATGGACCTGTCTCAAAACCCTGCCCTCTTTTCTTGATCCTCCAATCACAGCTGTCGCTTACCTCTGACTTCCTCGTACAAACTTTGAAGAGAGAAGTTTGTACGAGGAAGTCAGAGGTAAGCGACAGCTGTGATTGGAGGATCAAGAAAAGGGGCAGGGTTTGAGACAGGTCTATTCAATACAATTCAAATGGCTTTATTGGCATGACGTAACTTGTACATGTTAATATTAATATTAACATAAACATGGATTACAAAACAGATATCAATGTCAAGGTACATAAAAAATATCATCATAAAATATCATCAAAACATAAAACATCAAATATTACAGCATAAATGTGTCAGGTGACTGTCACTCACTGTCCCTCAGTCTATGGCAGGCAGCAACATAGGCTGCTGCTAGCTCACAGCTTGTTGAGTCCTCCCCTAGCAGGACTGGTAGTTTTTCTGTTTCTGGTAGTGTAAGAAAACCTTTTGTTATTAATTCAAATAAAAAGAAAATGCGTTTCTCTAATATATTTATATTTTTCACATTTGGTGAGGAAGTGTATCTCAGTTTCAGGCTCATTGAGGATGCAATGACAGCACAGCCTTTGCTCTGCAGGAAGCCAGGTTTTCCTGTGCCTCCCTTTTTTTCTCTCTCTCTGTCTTCCTCTCGCTCTTTCTGTTTTATTTCATCTCTTCGGGGGCAGTGGGGGCTGTGAAATGTCACTTGAAAATTATATAAAAGACAAATTAAATAAAACTGACAAGCGAAGTGTATCAATTATAATTAAACAGATAGATGCTGTGTCTCTAACCCCCCCCCCCCTCTCTCTCTCTCTCTCTCCCTCTCTCTCTCCCCCCACCCCCCCAGGCATGTGGTCCTTCTCCGTGTCCGAGCTGGCGGTCCCGGGAGCGGAGGTTGGTCGGATCTCGGCGACTGACGCCGACCTGGGAGAGAATGCCAAGCTGGAATATACCATTCTGGACGGGGAGACGGGGGACATCTTCAACATCACAGGGGCGAACCAAGAGGCTGTCATCACTCTCAACAAGGTGAGGCAGGCCGATGACGGATGGGTGAGAGCGATGGAGGGATGGAGGCATGGAGAGATGGATGGAGAGGGTGTTTAGTATCCTAGCTGGAGGGGGGACGTAAGGATAGGGGAGGATGGAAGAGGAGAGGAGAGATGTGAAGGAGAGAGGACAGGAGGGAAGAGGAGAGAAGAGGAGGGGAGAGGATAGGAGAGGAGGGGAGATGATAGCAGAGGAGGGGAGAGGGGAGGAGAGAGGACAGGAGGGGAGATGATAGCAGAGGAGGGGAGAGGAGAGGAGGGGAGAGGAGGGGATAGTATAGGAGAGGAGGGGAGATGATAGGAGAGGAGAGAGGAGAGGAGGGGATATGATAGGAGAGGAGGGGAGAGGAGGGAAGAGGAGAGGAGGCGAGAGGAGAGGAGAGGAGAGGAGAGGAGAGGAGAGGAGAGGAGAGGAGAGGAGGGGAGATGATAGGAGATGATAGGAGAGGAGAGGAGAGGAGAGGAGAGGAGAGGAGAGGAGAGGAGAGGAGAGGAGAGGAGAGGAGAGGAGAGGATGAGAGAGGAGAGGAGGGGAGAGGAGAGGAGAAGAGGGGAGAGGAGAGGAGAGGAGAGGAGAGGAGGGGAGGGGAGAGGAGAGGAGAGGTGGATGGAAAAAAGTAATGAGGGAGGGGAAGCGCAGCGTGGGAACAGTGAGGGAGGGAGGGAGGGAGGGCGAGCGTGTACAGGAGAGTGTCAGCAGACATATGATAGAGGGATGAAAGAGACATAGGAGGACGCAAGGAACAGATGATGAGGGGGAGGGTGGGAGAGGAGAGGAGGTGGAGACGATCCAGGTGACTAGACAAGGCCTGCTCTCTCCAACATGAAGCATGTGTGTGTTTTTGAGCCACAACCAGAGCGCTATGGGTTAGAGAGCACCGCTTGCACTGAGCCACAACCAGAGCGCTATGGGCTAGAGAGCACCGCTTGCACTGAGCCACAACCAGAGCGCTATGGGTTAGAGAGCACCGCTTGCACTGAGCCACAACCAGAGCGCTATGGGCTAGAGAGCACCGCTTGCACTGAGTCACAACCAGAGCGCTATGGGTTAGAGAGCACCGCTTGCACTGAGTCACAACCAGAGCGCTATGGGCTAGAGAGCACCGCTTGCACTGAGTAACAACCAGAGCGCTATGGGTTAGAGAGCACCGCTTGCACTGAGTCACAACCAGAGCGCTATGGGCTAGAGAGCACCGCTTGCACTGAGCCACAACCAGAGCGCTATGGGCTAGAGAGCACCGCTTGCACTGAGCCACAACCAGAGCGCTATGGGTTAGAGAGCACCGCTTGCACTTAGCCACAACCAGAGCGCTATAGGCTAGAGAGCACCGCTTGCACTGAGTCACAACCAGAGCGCTATAGGCTAGAGAGCACCGCTTGCACTGAGCCACAACCAGAGCGCTATGGGCTAGAGAGCACCGCTTGCACTGAGCCACAACCAGAGCGCTATGGGCTAGAGCAGGGGTTCTAAACCTTTCTGCTGCCAAGGCACCCCTGTGTCCAAAAAAATATTCCAGGGCACCCCTACATACGATAAAGACTTTTCCGGTCCTGTCTTTTTGGCTACAATGATGACAAAAGTGCTTGCTTTAAAAATAACGTTTATTTAACCCATTGAAACCGGGAAATACATTTGTGTGTATATGCAGGCTATATAATGCATTATTAGCAGGCGTTTCAGGTCTAAATGTATACATAAATATAGCAATAGTGTGACCATTTCTCAAACAGAAAATCATCTATTTCTTTTTTTAAATACAGAAAAGGATCACTGCACTGTTTTCCTTAAAAATAACATATGGCGCTTTTCCACTGCATGGTACCTACTCTACTCTACTCTACTCTACTCGGTATTTTCGGTTTTCCATTACCAAAGTACCTGGTACCAGGTACTTTTTCGGTACTTTTTGGGTACTTTTTTAGTCCCTGCTCTGTCGTGGTTCCAAGCGCGTGCCAAGCGGGTAGAACTGGTACGAGAAAAGTCACGTGAAACACTGCAAACCACTGATTGGTCAGAAGAGAGACGCGTCACTCGTTGGAGAGTCTGAACCTGGTCTGAACGAAAACAGAAAGCCGCCATCTTTAATGTCTCGCATAGGATTTCATTATGGTTGCAGCAGGCACAAGTTCAATAAACAAACGATACAGTCACTGTGTATTCTGCCTCATTTATTGATTAAACAAAACCGACATCAACACAATTTGCCAAAGAGCGGAGAGTTTAGTCTCGCAAAAAGATCGCTGACTTGTTAAGGCTTAAGCTTATGTTGTGCTAATGTTGTGCTAGCGTTTTAGCATGGCTATCGTACATAGCGTGATCAATATAACTCGCTATTGATTGTTTGTATGAGTAACGTTAATGCTAGAAGAATAGACACAACGTGAGGTAATCACCATCCATTTTAAACCGGTTATTACCTAATGCTAACGTTAGCAAATAGACGCGACTGGTAATGTTACAGCTTGTTAGCCTAATGCTAACGTTAACAATAGCATAGACAGCCTAGCTAACGTTAACGCTTGTAGAATAGACACAATGAGAGGTAACGTTAGCGTTAGCAGAATAGACACAACGAGAGTCTCGTTAATGTTGTTATTGATTGATTGATTGAAAACTGTGTTTTACTCTGGCTTGAGCCTAGCTCACGGACATAGCTATGCTGGAGCTCTCACAGAGCTATGGAGCTCTCAGCTGTACACCAGCAGCCCCGCCTCCCCACACGGAGACAAACTGAGTACTTTATTTTAGTACCTTTAGTGGAAATGGAACGAAGTACCAGGTACCTAAAGCGAGTAGAGTAGAGTAGGGTAGAGTAGAGTAGGTACCATGCAGTGGAAAAGCGCCAATAGTGTGACCATTTCTCAAACAGAAAATCATATATTTATTTTTTTAAATACAGAAAAATATCAGTAAAGTGCCATCTGTTGCAGCTGCACTGTTTTCCATAAAAATAACATAGTGTGACCATTTCTCAAACAGAAAATCATGTATTTATTTTTTTAAATACAGAAAAATATCAATAAAGTGCTCTGTTGCAGCTGCACTGTTTCCATAAAAATAACATAGTGTGACCATTTCTCAAACAGAAAATCATGTATTTATTTTTTTAAATACAGAAAAATATCAATAAAGTGCTATATGTTGCAGCTGCACTGTTTTCCAAAAAAAACTAGTGTGACCATTTCTCAAACAGAAAATCATGTATTCATTTTTTTAAATACAGAAAAATATCAATAAAGTGCTATCTGTTGCAGCTGCACTGTTTTCTATACAAATAACAGTGTGTACATTTATCAAACAGAAAATCATGTATTTATTTTTCTAAATACAGAAAAATATCAATAAAGTTCTATCTGTTGCAGCTGCACTGTTTTCCAAAAAAAAATAACTAGTGTGACCATTTCTCAAAATGTCTCAAATTATAAATAAATACAGAAAATAAGCACTTGTGGACATTTCTAGCTCAGTGTGAGGTCTGCTGCTGCTTCTGGCTAATGATATGGTCAATACGTGGGGAGATCGATGACAAGGCAACACGCATGTCATCCTCAAGGCTCAACTTGGCCCTATATTTGGTTTTCAGAGCTGTCATGGATGAAAATCCAGCTTCACACAAATATGTGGTGCTGAATGGTATCAACACCTTAAGTGCTGCATCGTGAGTTACTTGGTACTCAGCACCACACTCTGACCAAAATGTTTCCAGGGGCACTTCACCGAAACGAGCTCTCCAGGTGGCATCAGATGATATATCAATGAGTTCTTCCAAGAGTTTGGATGGATATGTGTCAGGAAGCTTCATCTCGATGTCGTCTGTAAAGGGGTTCTTTATCCACAGGTAGGTATAGCTACTTCCTCCTCGCTGAGTTCAGGGAAATAACTGTTGAACTTGTCCAACATCCCTGACAAGTGTGCTGTTACCTGGCGCTTAATGGTTCTGAAATCCATGTTTTTCTCTTGAAGGAAGGCATGCAACTGTTTGAACATATCAGTGATTCCTGATGAGGCTCGATTTTTCCACATTTGTAACTTTCTTTTGAAAGCCTCCACTCTTTCATGCTGGGTAATGATGTTTGTGTTTCCACCCTGCATTGTTTTGTTGAGTTTGTTTGTTTCATTAAAGATGTCTGCAAGGTAGCTGAGTTGGCCAACCACTTCTCATCCTTGAGGAGCTCAGCCAGTCCAGGTTTCTTGTCTGAAAGGAAGGTATGCAGTTCCTCCCTGAGGCTGAACAGGCGCATCAACATGTTTCCCCGGGACAGCCATCTTACCTCAGTATGCATGAGCAGGGAATGATAGTCAGAACCCACCTCTTCACAGAGGGCAGTGAATAACCTGGAGTTTGTGGCTCTTGCTTTAACAAAGTTCACAATGGTCACAGCATTGTACAAAACTTCGTGGAGCCTGGGATCAATGTCCTTTGCGGCAAGCGTGTCTCTGTGCAGAACACAATGCATTGAGACGGCACGGGGAGCGACAGCTTTTATTCTTTGAACTACTCCGGTGTGTCTGCCTGTCATTGCCGCGGCTCCATCTGGGGAGACTCCAATGCAGTTGCTCCAGCTTATTCCATTTGACCTCATGAAATCATCCAGTGCTTCAAAAACATCTTTTGCCGTTGTAGTCGTCTTGAGCTCTCTACAAAACAAAAAGTCTTCCCTTATCTCCTTTTCCCATTCATAGCGAACGTATGAGAGTAGATGGGACATTTTAGACACGTCTGTCGACTCGTCTAATTGGATGGCGAAATCATTTCCACAAAGGCGTGCAGCGCACTGTACCATTATATCCTCCGACATTGACGAGATGCGGCGTTTAACGGTGTCATTTGACATTGGTATTTTTGATAAGTGCTTGGCCTTTTCCTCTCCAAACAATTCTCTGACTATCTCAGTTGCACAAGGCATAACCAAGGTTTCCCCGATAGTATGAGGCTTTTTATCTTGAGCTATCTTCTGGGCCACGACATATGATATTTTAAGCAGTTTCTTATCCACAGCGGTACTCTCTTTAATCCCTGCTTGTGTACCACATAGCTCTTTTGCCTTTCGCTAAAAAAATTCCCTGGTCTTGTCCTTGTAATGGCCATGTTTTGTCTGTAAATGTCTGATTAACTTGGAGGGTGCCAAAGACTTGTTGGATAGCACTTGAGAACAAATGACACATTGTGGTTGTGGTGAGCTTTTGCTCTCAGGGAATACAACAAAGCCATAATTAAGGTAACCATCTTCATATTTCCGACATTTTGCCAGTTTTGGTTTAGCCAAACATTTTAGCTTTTTATTATTAACAGCTTCTGTGTCATCATCTTGTGTCCAAGACTGGGTCAATCTCAGCGGTCGAATTGGTAATGGAAGGTACTGAATTGGTATTGGTAACTGTAACCTGTTTCGATGGACGAGTCAAAAACGTGTCCATTTTGTGTGAAAATTCAGCTTTGCGTTTCACGTTGGAAATATTATTCTAGCGAGGTGGCGATTGATTATGACATCACATCCTGTCATTCGTTGTTGATGGTCAGCAATACAATGTTGACGTATAAAACAGCTATATATAAATGTAATCTGCAGAGTGCCTTTTACTGTTTATCTGTTAAATACAGTTTTCATTCATTCATTCATTCATTCATTCACATTTTGTATCATAATAATCATAACACAGCAGCTGATACACTCACTTGGTCTGCACTTGGCGAGTAGCCCATCACCGTCGGAAGCGTGTTAATTAGCACTTTTCAGAAGCTGTGTGATCCGGTCTTGAACTTTCCATAACGTGTCTCGATAAATCCATTTGATTAGATCCAGCACTGAATGCATTTAGTGATTATTATCACGACAGCCGCTTTGCATTTCCTTGATAACGGACCAGAGCCGGCTCTGTAACCATAGTATATCTATGTCTGTAACGGAGATAGGACCCGTGATGTGACGTCACACGAATGCGACTGCTCTGGAAATGCGTTGGAAAATCTGTTGGTAAAAGCAATGACGCCTGCCGCGGACGTTAAGTTGGTAAAGTTTCTATAATAACTTTACGAAACGTGTGAAGACATTTTGGTCGATTTCTTTTTTAGTTCATGTTATTAGATTAGGCAATTATTGTATACACATGAAGCACTAGATAGACTATTTGTTTAGTTAAATAGTTGTCATTCTATATTCTTAAAGAAACATTCCCATCAGGCATCTCGCGGCACCCCTGGCAGCTCTGTTGAGAACCGCTGGGTTAGAGAGCACCACTTGCACTGAGTCACAACCAGAGCTCAATCTCCATCTGTCCGCAGCATTGAAGGATCTCGCAACACCAGCACGAAAACTCAATTCAAAGTAGGAAGGATGCACATGTGAACGTTTTGCAAAAACGCTAATCATTAATATGTGTAATTTGCAGCCCAAATGTTTTGACTCTGCGCGTTGAGATGTTTTGACTGCAGCTTTTTTAATATTATTTATTTATTTTAGTCATTTCTATTCTCGTGCAGTGGCTGATTTGCATACGTCGCTTGATAAACGAGCACGCCGATCACTCAGAGTTCAGCCCGTGATATTCACGGTTCTCACTGTGATTCTTAGATGATTTCACTTTCAAACGGCTCTCCCTCGAGGTGCCTGTCACTCTGAGTAATCAAGCACTAATGAAGATGTGTGTGTTAGCTGTACATGACGCCCTGCCATATAACTGCTCACTATGGGTTATTACAGGACATGTATGTTTCATTATGGTATACTTATTACATATATGTTTCATTATGGTATACTTATTACATGTATGTGTCATTATGGCTTAATTAACGTGCATAACATACAGTGTAACCTTAAGCAGCTTGTGTTCCGCTGGGAAGGCATCACTGCATACACTTTGTTTAATCCAAACGTCCATTCGGAAACCTTGTATTATGAAACCAGTATGAGACACTGTGCTTATTTATCGTTTCAATTCGCAAAAGTTGATGCTCACATGGATATTTTGTTTAGCCCGTCATTCAGCCAAGACGAATTTCAGGGTGATGATCAGAGCCGATCAGAGGCAGATCGGTCTTTGCAGAAGGCACGTGTTAGAGCCAATCAAAGGCAGAGATTTTTTTTTAATATATATATTTTAGAACGCACATGGCCACGGGGGAAAATACGCTACACATACACACAGACAAACAGACCTGCTGGGAGCTGCACCAGTGCGACAAGGGAAAACATCCAGTCGCACTGCACTGATTTAAAATGCGACCAAAACAGTCGCACTCTGGAGCCCTGCCCCTTATGTCCCCCCCTCCAAACTCAGAAACTGAACCCTTCAATTTATCTCCTTTTGAGGTGGTTGAGGTCCATAGGGCCCTAAAGAAGCTCAACTCCGACAAATCTGCAGGTCCGGATAAGTTGGAGCCTCATTTTTTCAAGGCAGCTGCTGATTTTATTGCAGAACCCATTTTTTATCTCACCATCACAAGCAATGAGATTCCACTAGACTGGAAATCTGCCCACGCCCTCCCCCTGTTGAAAGGGGGTGATCCCTCACCTCTTAATGATTCCAGACCAATCTCAAAGTTGTGTGTTTTAGCCAAAGTCCTTGAGAAACTAATAAGTGAGAAGCTTAAAGATTTCTTACTCTTAACGATTGCTGCAGTGAGTGGATCATTGCGTGAGTGTGTGAGTGTGTGTGTTTGTGTGTGTGTGTTGGTGTGTGTGTTTGTGTGTTTGTGTGTGTGTGTGTGTGTGTGTGTTTGTGTGTCTGTCTGTGTGTGTGTGTGTGTGTGTGTGTGTGTGTGTGTGTGTGTGTGTGTGTGTGTGTGTGTGTGTGTGTGTGTGTGTGTGTGTGTGTGTGTGTGTGTGTGTGTGTGTGTGTGTGTGTGTGTGTGTGTGTGTATGTGTGCATCCTCACCAAGCCGCCTGCATCAGGCCGCTACATTGTTGCTAATGAACTATAGATTTATATGGAATCCGTTAAACGTATCCTTTCTGTCGGTTGTCATGTGTGTGGGTTCAACTCGTGAACATTAACACTTTAATCGCCGAAAACGCCGGAACTCGTCTTTCCTAGCCATGCTCATTCTGCCGAAGACGCCGTAACTCGTTTTTGATGTCAATATTTCCAAAATCTTTCAAAACATCAAAATATTTCCTTTCCGGAGCCCTGAGACACACTGCTGATCTCCTCTCAATTCTCTAGCGGTTCAAGAGCGCCGTCTGGTGGCCGATCGGCAGATCGCCGACCGGAAATTAACCTTTGAACCGGTAGGGCTCATCCATATGTGGTCCGGCCACTCGCTATCGTTAGAGAGACTCCGTCTTGATACAGTGAACATCGATCGGTGCAAATAACTCGAAAAAACAACATGATTTGGACGTATATACTATTATACAACCTGGAAATGGATCGGGCATTTCTACATCCCATAATAGAAAAAAATCTGTTCCACGCTCATCTGCCAGCGGCGCGAGGAAGCCACGGTAAGATTCAGCATTATATTCTAACGTGTTCGATATAAACTGCTATGATGAACATATGACCCACTCTGGATGAATCATCTAACGCTGCCCACGGAATTATAAACGATCCCCCGCCCATCCGGTCATCATCAGATGATACGTAGAAACTTCTAGAAGCACATCCAGTTGACATTTTTTATCTCGCACAGATTCCTACCAAACTGTATTTGATCATCAATATAATGCATTTAGGGCTATAAATCACGTTCTGAAGAAAGCTGCAGAAAACGATAAAAACATACTTATACTTTAGACCATATTTTAGTATGAATATGTGAATTAAAAAGTTTAACGTTGCTACACCCTGAACAATACATATAGGACATTGAATGGGCCATAATAATGGCAATTTAGCAATAGAATTTAAAAAGTTATAGCCCTGCAAAGAAGGGGAACTTATCCATGTTAAATAGGGCTGACGAGGGATGGTAAATTATGAATTTAACCCCGGCGATTAAAGTGTTAAGATGAGCAGTGGAATGTTTCTCCACTGGCTCTTACAATGTGCAAAAAGCAATGTAAATAATAAATAAAACCAACAATGAATAATAACAATAGAGAACAAAACGGTATAGGGAATATTAATACACCATGTCAAATATATAGCCTACATGAAAGGAATGGGATGTGCTGAGAGCAGAATGTAGATAGAATGTAGTGACCATTCTATTCCACTATAGCTATATCCGCACAAGTTCTTATTTATTTATTCACTGTCATTTGCAGTGTTTGTGTAGTGCTTTTAATTATTTTAGGACATCACGATGCCTCGTTGAGTCATGACTATAAATGTAAAACGTAATTGTTAATGATGCAAATATTGTCGTATTTATTATTATTATATTATTTAAATCCGAGGATGTCTGTAGAATCGACGTGAATGCAATCACCAATGATCTCTCCCAAATCTCCTTGGTCTTGTGTCTTTCTTGCATCATGCTGCTCTGCCTTGTAAAATATATGCACGTCTGATCCCAACCTCTGTCTCTTTATACATGTTTTTAATGAATAAATCAAATGCTGATGATCATAGGGAATGTTTTCTGCACGTAATGTTCTGTAAATACTGCTCTGCAGGCTTTTTGATCATGTAAACATGCAGAACAGTTCATTAAAATGCTGTTTCAAGTTCAAGTTTCAAGTTTCTTTAATAGTTGTCATACAGAAGTACAGAATACTTTTATACAAAATGCTTCTTACTGTTACGCTCCAGAGACTGTGCAAGACAAGATAAGTATGAAATAAAATAACATAGTATAGCATGTAAATTAGAAGTAAAAAAATGAGGTCACAGTGTTCAGTATAGACATATATACAATGTTCGATGCAGAATAGACGTAACTGAGTTACCATATAATATACAATATACTATGCAGTGTACTAATATACAATACTATATAGTGCAAGGCAGAAATGGGATGAGGTGCAATTTAGGTACAATTTACAGTAGGTGTACGAGTTGTAGTGCAAATCCTTTATCAATAAATATAAAGTGTGTTTGTGTGATCTAAAGTGTGGAGAGTGGGTGCTGCAGTGTGTTGTTTGTTTAAGTGAGTGTGTGCGTGTGGGTGTGTGTGCTGTGTGCATTTGATGGTTGTTGCATAGTGTTTATTGTTCGTTTAGCAGCCTGATGGCCTGGGGATAGAAGCTTCTTCTGATTCTTTCTGTGCTCGCCTTAAGACTCCGGTATCGCTTGCCTGACCGCAGCAGTTCAAAGAGGCAGTTGTTCGGGTGGCTGGAGTCCTTGATGATTCTCTTAGCCTTCCCCCTGCACCGCTTGTTGTAAATGTTCTGGAGGGTGGGAAGCCCCCCTCCAATTGTGCGTTCGGCTGAACGTGTCACTCTTTGTAGTCTGCTACGGTCTTGTGCAGTGCTATTCCCAAACCAGGAGGTGATGTTGCCAGTCAGGATGCTCTATTGTACATGAGTAGAAGTTCCTAAGGATCTTCTGACTGACTTGGAACTTCCTTTGATCATGTACACATGAATGCTCGCACCGCTGCTTACAACTCGGGCCGAGCATCGGGAAATATGGACGAGTATAAGGCAACAGCTTATAGGCTACGCAAAGAAGTGCGGGCTGCATAACGGCGATCTGTGAATAAGATGGAGACACAGATGGCCCAGAACGACACAAGAGGTTTATGGCGGGGATTACGAACGATAACTCCTTTTACGGCACGTTTGGGGCGAGCAGTGGTGAGGCTAGCTCACCGGCTGGCCATGTCATTGCCGCGCTGGCTGCCGTGGCAGGGGGGGTTCATCCGCCTACACACTCATTGTCTCATTGACGGAAGACAGCGTGAGATTAGCGTTTATGGGGGTAAATACTAGGAAAGCTCCAGGCCCAGATGGGATAACAGGACGAATACTCAAGTCCTGTGCAAATCAGCTAGCCCCGGTGTTCACCACCATATTCAATCTATCCCTGGCCGAGTCTGTGGTCCCTGCCTGCTTCAAGGTGTCAACTATAATCCCTGTACCAAAAAAACTCCTCCCCAGCAGGCCTAAATGACTACAGACCGGTGGCACTCACCTCTGTTGTCATGAAATGCTTTAAGAGGCTGGTCAAGGATCACATCTGTGCCTCTCTCCCTGGTAACATGGACCCCTTGCAGTTCGCATATAGGACAAACAGGTCCACTGACGATGCGATCTCCCAGGTACTACACAACACCCTTTCTCACCTTGACAGACAGAACGGGGGTTATGTGAGAGTGCTGTTCAGCTTTCAACACCATAGTCCCCACCAGACTGGTTGACAAGCTAATCGATCTGCGTCTGAGCTCCGCCCTGAGCGCCTGGATCCTGGACTTTCTGAGTGACAGGCCCCAGGCGGTCAGGGTGGGGGGTCATACCTCCAGCACAATCACCCTGAGTATCGGGTCCCCCCAGGGGTGATTTCTAAGCCCCCTTCTGTATTCACTGTACACACATGAATGTGTGACGAGGTTCAGCTCCAACTCCATAGTGAAGTTTGCGGACGACACAGTGGTGGTGGGGCTGATCTCTAACAATGACGAGAAGGCCTACCAGGAGGATGTTGATGAACTGGCACGCTGGTGCCGGGATGAATGATGAATGAATGAAAACTTTATTTAACAGATGGCAGAATGGGTACAATACAGTACGGCTCAATACACACAATTGTTAAGGGGATGCAGACCAGAGAAAGACATTTGTCTTGTTTACATCAGGGTCCCCCATTTTCAATTCATAGTGACATTTATGACATACACAACATGCATGACATGTATGGCATAGGGACATACAGGTATTTAGTGCTGTTACATTTGTGACATATACGATATGCAAATATACAGTCCTGTTACCCCTAGATCCTGACAGAGTATATACATATGATGGGGAGGGGACTGTACATTAGGAGGGGGTGGGTGGGTGGGAGAGAAATATACATACGGTGGGGAGAGAATATACGGTGGGGAGGAGACTGTCTATTAGGAGGGGGTGTGGGTGGGGGGGTTTGGACATTTACGGTGGCCAGTTTCGAATTGCAGCCTCCCGTAGGTGCTCTTTAAGAGTGGTTTTGAATGTGGGTAGGGATTCACATTCCTTTACAGCTTTGGGTAGGGCGTTCCACATTGATGTGGTATAATTGCAAAACGTGTTTAGTCCCTTGTTTGAGCCGAATCTGGGTTTAACATGATTTGTTGAGCTTCCTCTGGTGGTGTGGTTGTGGTATTCACTGACATTTGGGAAGTATTTTGACATGTAAATATGTACCTTAGTTGTATAGTGTATCTTGTAGACCAGGCCCATTGCAAGTTGCTGTACTCTGTCGTCTACTCTAAGCCATCCTAGGTTGTCAAAGTGGGCAGGGATGAGGTGGGTTCTAGGGGTATGGTCAAGTAGAAGTCTGGCCAGTTTGTTTTGTGATGCAGTCACAAGCTGACGACATGTCATTTGCATAAATTAGGAACAGTAGCGGTCCTAGTATGCTTCCTTGTGGAACACCACATCTCACTGTGAGGGGGGGGGGGATAGAGTACCGTTTACCTGCACCATCTGTTCTCTCCCCTCAAGGTAGGATTGCATCCAGCTCACTGATAAACTATCAAAACCAATTGCTTTTAGCTTGTCAATCAGAATGGAGTGATTGGCAGTGTCAAAGGCCTTTTGTAGGTCCAGCATGACCATGCCGCAGTATTTGCCCACGTCCACCTTTTGTTTGATGTGGTTGTTCAAATAGAGAAGGCGTGTGTCAGTGGAGTGGGATGTTCTGAAGCCAGATAGGAATTCGTTGATTAGATTTTTTTCCGCCAGGTACTTTTCAACCTGTTGGTAGACTATTTTCTCCATGACTTTCGAGATGGAGGTAAGAATAGAAACTGGGCGGTAGTTGCCTGGGTCTAATTTGCTGTCCTTTTTGTGCAGAGGGGTCACTCTCGCAATTTTGAAGTCCTTGGGGACGTGTTCCTGTTTTATGGAGAGGTTTATTATGTGTGTGATGACTGGGGTGATGGCGGCTGCTGAGTCTCTGAGGAATTTGGAGGGGATCTTGTCATGGCCAGTGGCCTTGTTAGGTTGGAGGGCGCTCAGTTTTTTGAGTACCTCATCGGTTGTTACCATTTCTAGTATGAAGTCGTCTTTGCGGACCCCTAGGTTTTTGTAGTATGCTACTATGTGTTCTACCCCATAATGCCCTGAGTGGGAGGGTAGTTTGTTTATCAGTGTTGTGGCTATGTTTGGATAACAGCCTACTCCTGAACATTGGTAAAACCAAGGAGCTGATCGTGGATTTTAGGAGAATACAGCAGGGGACACACAAGCCACTGTGGATAAATGGGGCTATCGTGGACAGGGTGAGCAGCTTTAAGTACCTGGCAGTTCACATCACAGAGGACCTGACATGGTCAACACACAGACACTGTGGTAAAAAAAGGAGAAACAGCACCTCTACCACCTGAGAAAATTAAGGAAGTTCAGAGTATCAGGGAAGATACTCCACTCCTTCTATTCCGGGGCTGTAGAGAGCATTCTGACTGGGAACATCACTGCCTGGTAGGGAAACAGCACGGCCCAGGATAGGAAGGCCCTACAGAGAGTGTTGCGCTCAGCAGAATGGACTACGGTATTGCACTACCACTCCTGCAGGACTTATACAATAGGAGGTGCAAATCCAGAGCCTGCAGAATAATGAAAGACCCCCACCACCCCAATAACAGCCTGTTCAAGCTGCTGCGGTCAGGCAAGCGCCTCCGTATACATATACACGTATATATACAAGAACAGGCTAACAGTGCAAACACACCACTTGCGCGCGAAGGCAGGCGGGCGGGCGGGCGACCAGCGCTTCACTTTCGCTCCCATGTTAATGAAGGACTCGCAGGGTGGAAGCGATCGTTTTAGCTTTGGTTGGATTCAGAGGCATGCGCCACGCGCATTTTCACAGAAATACACTCAATATCTGCATTATTACCACACATAGATGTTGTTCAACCAGCTAATGCGTCTGGATCTTTCCCAATACAAATAAACCATATTACTATACTTTTTCATAAGTACAGTCACACTGATCATCATTCTAAAATGAATTCTAACATTCTAATTAATTATATAATAACTGGTTATACATGCAAAATGGGAACACTAGAACTGGAAATCTTAAAACAATCTTCAAACGGGGACTGACTTCGCAATAGACTAGGCATTTACAGCTGTTCCAATGTAAATGTGCATTCCTCTGTGCACTTTTGCCCACTCTGAAGTCGCACTCGGTGTGCCCGGCCACGCGCGCGATCTCGCACGGAACCCCGCGAGTGCCTGAGTGCGTGGCTGGTGTGTTTGTGCTGTAAGGCCCAGCTTCTTCCCTCAGGCCATCAGAACAATGAACACTGATCTCTCCACACACAAGCACACATGAACACACACATACACACACACAACACAACATTCTGCACTCGCACACACACAAACACACAACAAGAAAAGGCACTTTAAAGGAAGGAAAAGGACACTTTAAGAAAATTACTTGTTGTGATTGTTGTGTAGTATAGTTAGTAACAGCAAGTATAGCATAGGGACATAGAAGAAAAACTGCACATTGTATAGGTATGTACATAGGATCCAGTGCCTTTAAGCATTTCACTGCCACACTACCAAAACGGTTAACCCTTTCACTGCGACAATACACAGAAGGTTAACCATTTACTATCACACAACCGATGGTGACCGTCGGTTGTGTGATAGTAAAGGGTTAACCTTCTGTCGTGTGGCAGTGAAAGGGTTAAGCATTTGATTAACATGTCTATTTATTTACCATGTCTATTCTGAAGAAATACACTCCTCGATGTCAGTTTCAGTATTGAATGACAAGGATGACGACACCCTGAAACAGAACAAGACAGCGAAATAAGCTGACAAAGTATTACATAAATGCATGTCAACAGTAACATAACATAATTTATATACACACTAAATATAAATAGTGATGTAAACAATCTCACGTGAATGAGTGAATGAACGTCTCGACCCGAGGCGGGGTGAAGGAAGGCACGTGGAAACTAAAATGCCCGCTCGGCAATACTAGATCAGAGCAAGGCATATCCGGTCAGCGATACTAGTGAGACGCTGCCCTCTACTGGCCGGCGATAAACTCTTCATATTCTAGTTATCTTTTTTATGATTATTACTATTACTATTGTTTTTATTGCACAATCGAAGCGGGCATGGCCAACCGCATTTCTCTGTATGCCCTGGTATGTATGTGATGAATAAAACGATTGAATATTGAGGTTATTAACACGCTGTTTGATCATGTAAACATACAGAACTGTAACCCTACAAATGTCCTAAACCAGTTGTACAGTAAATTACCAAGTATGGCTTTGTCAGTATTCCAATGTACAGTGTACAGTGTCCCCCACCCACCCCTTACCCCCCCCCCATCCAATGTACAGTCCCCCCCCCCACCCCCCCCCCACCCACCCAACCCCACCCCACCTACCCAACCTCCTCCAATGTACCGTTTCTACGTCAAATGTATATACACTCTTTTCTGGACACTTTTTGTATCACAAACAGTACTGTATTTGCAAATCTGGTATGTCATAAATGTATAGATGTAGCAGTACTGTCTTTTGATTAATTGAAAATGGGGGACCCTGATGTAAACAAGACGAAAGTCTTTCTCTGGTCTGCATCCCCTTAACAATTGTATGTATTGAGCTGTACTGTACCCATACTGCAATCTGTTAATAATCTTTTCAATCAATCAATCAAACATTAGGGGTTTTGCTCTCCTTAGGGAGCAAATCGTTACCTGGTGGTATTTAACCTGTCTCTCTGTCCTGGTTGCATTCATTCGCACCTGGTGTGTCTAGTTATGGTGGCTTTATATGCTCTTCCTGGTTACTATTGAGACTGTCAGTCGATCACTGAACCTTGCCGTGACTACAACAATGCATTCTTCACATTTTTAGTGCTTTATTGGATAGACAGAGAGGAAGGACGGGACAATATATGGGCAGGAGACATTCGGCAAATGTCACCGGGTCCGGGAGTCGAACCCGGGACGGCCGCGTTGCACTGAAGTGCGTTACGTGGTGCGCCACCCTGGCGCCCAAGTACAATGCATTCTTGTTAAAGCCTCATCACTCCTTGCTACGGAGGATAACCTTGTTCGCTATTTGTCTGAGTCGCCATGTCATTGTGATTGCCGATTGCTTTAGTTATTTAAAGTGTATCTTACTGCGGTTATATTCAGCACCGTCGTGTGACGTGTTTATTATTTAGTGTGTTTTGGAGACTTGCTTTCTCCCCCTTATTTTCATCTTTAAGCTACTCGAATTAAAGGAGCAGTGCTCAAGTTCGAGAACTAACATCAGTCTCTCGTTGTGTCTGTTCTGCACTGCACCTGGGTCCAACACCTCTACCAAAGCCTAACACAGAACAGTTCATTAACACGCTGTACAGGGTTTCCAGACCAGAATGAGCAGTGATTATGTTAAATGTTATGGTATATTGAAACTCACAATAATTGTTTGTTACACAATAATCATTCATGGATATTTGCAGCACCACCACAACCCTATACCTCTCATATCCAGTATAATAATGTACAGGTGTGTTGGTGTCTGTGTGTTTTGTAGCTTTTATACAGTATAACATTATAATGTACTGTCACCAACGGAACAAACAAACAAACACTGGTCTCTACCAACATCCAGTCACTGCCACCACCTACACAACACACTCTCATATCAAATTACATTAAATGTGTAGATTGTGTGTGTGTGTGTGTATCTGCGAGTGCTTGTGTTTGTGTACTTTGTGTGGCCAGTGCAACAGTGTGTGTGTGTGTGTGTGTGTGTGTGTGTGTGTGTGTGTGTGTGTGTGTGTGTGTGTGTGTGTGTGTGTGTGTGTGTGTGTGTGTGTGTGTGTGTGTGTGTGTGTGTGTGTGTGTGTGTGTGTGTGTGTGTGTGTGTGTGTGTGTGTGTGTGTGTGTGTGTGTGTGTGTGTGTGTGTGTGTGTGTGTGTGTGTGTGTGTGTGTGTGTGTATGTGTGTGACTTTGTCACAATGACAGTTCCCCTCTGGGTCTGTGGGCTTGGTTAAAAAAGGCTGTAGCTAGATGACAGGAATGATCTCTGAGCCGGATGTGCTACTTTGATAAGAGATGGAGAGAGAGATAGATAGTGTTAGAAGACAGAGAGAGAGAGAGAGAGAGAGAGAGAGAGAGAGAGAGAGAGAGAGAGAGAGAGAGAGAGAGAGAGAGAGAGAGAGAGAGAGAGAGAGAGAGAGAGAGAGAGAGAGAGAGAGAGAGAGAGAGAAATTAGCGAGGCAAGCTGTGCTAGAGAGGCAGGGGATTGAGAAAGAAAGACAGACAGGACCGAAAAGAAACTATGAGAGCAAGTGAGAGAGACATAGCGAGGCAGCAAAGAGAGAGAGAGAGAGAGAGAGAGAGAGAGAGAGAGAGAGAGAGAGAGAGAGAGAGAGAGAGAGAGAGAGAGAGAGAGAGAGAGAGAGGGAAAGGGAGAGGGTGTGAGATAGAGAGAGAAAAGCTAGCAACCTGCTGTGTGAAGGGAGATAGGAGTGATCAATTCAGCGTGTGCTCTGCGACTGGTAGAATGAGCAGGGAAATGATGTGTACACAAATACTACAAACACCTCCCTCCCCCTTCTTCTTGCTGTATTATTTACCCACACACAGCACAGAACCTACAATTACTAATCCAATATGGCTGCCACTGCCCCCCCCCCCCCCCCCCTCCCCCAACCCTCTCCGAGATCGTTGAGGGGAGATCGAGCTTCTTCGAGACGAAGGTATTGAAAACAGTGCTTTCTTTCTCATCGGGTGAAATAGAATATAATTGAATAAACGTGGATTCACATTGAGTACTTTGGAGAGAAAAAATATTGAGTACTTAATCTAGGCAAAGCGACAAACGTTATTGAATACTCTCGGGCGCTAACCAGACACTGTTATCATGCCTGGCTTTGGTTTTAGCCTTGGCAGGAGAACAGGCGCAGGGAGGCAGTGTGTTGCCCATGGGTGTGTTGCCCCCACAAAAGAAAGGTTCACTCTTTCACTACCCCACTACCAAAACGGTTAACCCTTTCACTGCCACACGACAGCAGGTTAACCCTTTCCCTGCCACACGACAGAAGGTTAACCCTTTACTATCACACTACCGACGGTAACCTATGCAGTGAAAGGGTTAAAAGGGATTTATTGTATTTCGTGACTGTTGGGAAACTAGGCTACACTGGCACACCTATTTCCAGTGAATGGCGCTAAGCTAGGCTAACGGTACGGCTGTTCCCTAAGCCTAATGCATGCACAGATAAAAAAGTGTATGTATCTGCTTGTCTAACTCCAGGGAAAGCTAATTTCCCAAAAGGTTGGCGTGTTACTTTAAGGTGCAGGGTGCATGTGTCTTGTGTGTGTTCAAGAGTTTTTAACAGGTGTGTGTTCAAGAGTTTTTAACAGGTGTGTGTTCAAGAGTTAACATGTGTGTGTTCAAGAGTTTTTAACAGGTGTGTGTTCAAGAGTTTTTAACAGGTGTGTGTTCAAGAGTTTTTAACTAGTGCTGTCAGGCGATTAAAAAAATGTATCTAATTAATTACAGGATTTGTAATTAATTAATCGAATTAATCGCATTTTAATCGCATAACCATTTTATGCCTGATATTCTATATTCTATAATCATATTTCAAATTGCATGTGGCAGAATTCAGTACTGTATCTACAAAACCTTCTGTTTAATCATCTTCCATCTATTAATTTGCTTAGATTTTTCAGGTCTGGTCAATTTGAGCATGGTGTTATTCACAGTCAAAGATTAAAAAAAAATGCATTGATATTCTCATTTGGTTCATTACAATTTACTCAAAATAAAATTCTCATTCAATCAATCACCGCGCAGATTGATTGATTGTTGAAATTTCTTTATTGGGAATAACCCCTTGAGATGAAACCATTGAATGAAAATGTTATAACAGATTGCAGAATGGGTACAATACAGTACGGCTCAATACACACAATTGTTAACACTATGATCGCCGGGGACGAGTTAAGACGTCATTCCTAGCCATGCTCATTCTGCCGAAGACGCCGTAACTCGTCTTTGATGTCAATATTTAAAAGATCTGTGACCGAAATCATATTTCCCCTCCGGAGCCCTGAGACACACTGCAAATCTCCACTCAACTCTCTAGCGGTTCAAGAGCGCCATCTGGTGGCCGATCGGCAGATCGCCAACCGGAAATGAGCCTTTGAACCGGTAGTGCTCATCCATATGTGGTCCGGGCACTCGCTATCGTTAGAGAGACTCCGTCTTGATACAGTGAACATCGATCGGTGCAAATACCTCGAAAAAACAACATGATTTGGGCGTATATACTATTATACAACCTGGAAATGGATCGGGCATTTCTCCATCCCATAATAGAAAAAATTCTGTTCCACGCTCATCTGCCAGCGGCGCGAGGAAGCCACGGTAAGATTCAGCGTTATATTCTAACGTGTTCCATATAAACTGCTATGATGAACATATGACCCACTCTGGATGAATCATCTAACGCTGCCCACGGAATTATAAACGATCCCCCGCCCATCCCGTCATCATCAGATGACACGTAGTAACTTCTAGAACCACGTCCAGTTGAAATTTTTTATCTTGCGCCGATTGCTATCAAACTGTATTTCATCATCAATATAATGCATTTGGAGCTATAAATCAAGTTCTGGAGAAAGCTGCAGAAAACGATAAAAACATACTTATACTTTAGACCATATTTTAGTATGAATATGTGAATGAAAAAGTTTAACGTTGCTACACCCTGAACAATACATATAGGACATTGAATGGGCCATAATAATGGCAATTTAGCAATAGAATTTAAAAAGTTATAGCCCTGCAAAGAAGGGGAACTTCTCCATAGACAAATAGAGCTGGCGAGGGATGGTAAATTATGAATTTAACCCATGGCGATCAAAGTGTTAAGGGGATGCAGACCAGAGAAATACTCTAGTCTTGTTTACATCAGGGTCCCCCATTTTCAATTCATAATGAATTGTAAGTAAGGGTGCAACTTGCACCGTGCAATCCATTCTTTGTGGATCTAGCCCACAGACATTTCTGACACTGGGAATACATTCCCTGAGATTCATAGATGTCCCTAGAATCAGATACCAAGAACATGCAAAAAAAAGTCTGTAAATGTGTATTCTACATTCTTATGGAATGAATGAGATACAAAAAAAATATTATAAAAAAAAAAAAAAAAAAGTTGTAATTAATTTTGAGTTAATTTTCATAACGCGATAATTTGCTGTGTAATTAATTAATCTAATTAACGCGATAAACTGACAGCCCTATTTTTAACGAAAGGTTATTTCATAACCTAGTTATATGAATACTGGCTGAGCGTCTCGCTCTGCCAATGAGATAACCTCTTATCTCCACGCACCTAGCGTGCACGCGAAACAAACAATTGCACCCACTTGCACGTGACCAAGCCACTCCCATGCGTCTCCCTATATGACGCCGGAAATGGTCATGCTCCCCCTTCCCAGATCGATTTCCATAAGCGGAAACCATCCAAGGGACCTCAGAGCGCTAAGAGCGAGACGCTCAGCCAGTATTCATATAACTAGGTTATGAAATAACCTTTCGTTATATATCATACTTGGCTATCGCGTCTCGCTCTGCCAATGAGATATGGGGCAGAGCGGACGCGTGGCCTGACAAGTGTACCCCCTGAGGGCCCGTAAGCCCCAACCAGGGAGGAGGGGAGTCCCGTCCACCCGCCCGTCCTAACGAAGGGGGGGAGGCAGTCAACTCCACCAAAGTGCGAAAAGGGGGAACCAGGCACCCCTGAACGCACAGCACAGGCGGGACCACGTGTGACACAGCACCCCGTGGTCCACACCCACACACTCCTGCTAGCCCACCTGATGGCAGGATGCAGGAGAGGTCCCAGACCTCAGAACCACCTGGGAGACAGAACCCCCAGTCATGTCCATGAGGTAAAACTTAACGAAAGGACCTGGGGAGGACCAGGAGGCCGCAGCACAGATGTCCTCCATGAGGCCCCCCCTAACAGGGCAGCAGAGGCCGCCACCCCACGAGTGGAGTGCACCCTGACGCCCCCGGGGGGGGGACCTGTCCAGCCAACGTGTAGCAAAGGGCAATGCCCTCGCACAACCAAAGTGACAGGCGCTGCTCGGATAGCGCCTTACCCGTGCGAGGGCCACCGTAACAAACAAACAGTTGATCGGAAGCCCTGAGATCCTGCGTCCGACTAAGGTAAACCCTCAGTGCACGGACAGTACACTACAGGGGAAGGCTCACCTCCAACCCACTAGCGTGAGGAGGCGGATGAAACGCCTGAACCACAACATCCCTGGAGCGAAAAGAGCTCCGGATATTCTTTGGCACGAAGACTGGATTAGGCCCCAGAGTTGCACCGCTATCGGCCCGAATAGACAGGCACTCAGAGAGAGCACACAGCTCACCCACGCGCTTAGCGGAGGTGATGGCCAAAAGGAACGTGGTCTCAAGGACAGCCGATCCAATGTCGCCTGCTCAAGAGGCTCAAACGGGGCCTCCGACAACCGGCCCAAGACCAGTTGGAGGTCCCAACTCGGAGACAGAGAACGTTCCACAGGCTTGAGACGCCGAGCGCCAAGCAGGAAACGTTTCACGAGAGGGTGGCTGAACAATGTTCTGCCCCCACTCTCGACCATACGCCACTTCCCAGCGTAAGCCACGGAAGTGGACGGAGCACGCGCGTACCGGATGCCATTAACCACAGAAGAGCCAAGACGCATCCCCACCAGATTCACTCTTTCAGCAGCCAAGCCTAGAGGCTGCCCCAGAACAGGAGGCAGAACAGAGTTCTGCATGCCTGAGAGAGGGCCCGCGGTGACCACCAAGAGCTGAATCAGGGCCGGGAACCACACAGCTGAGTCCCGGCCTGGCGCGACCAGGATTAAAGTCCCGCGCTCCTGACGTACCCGCCCCAACAGCCGAGCTATCGGGTGTATGGGGGGGAATGCGTACAGAATCCCGGGCGGCCACGGAATCGGTCCCAGACCTGTCTGACTATGTCTGGACATAGTCCCCACTCGCCCCGCAACATCACATCTGCACCCACATTCTCCCTGCCGGGGATGTGGAGAGCCCTCAGGCTGCGCAGATTGAGAAACGCCCATAGCCAGAGCTCGACTGCCGCCCGGTGCAGAAGGGGGGAGCGTACTCCTCCCTGTCTGTCAATATACAATGCTGATGTTGTGTTGTCCGTCCTGATCAAAACATGCTTGCCCACCACAAGGTGGCCGAGCCGTTTGAGGACCAGAAGGACTGCCTTCAATTCCAACACATTGAAATGTAGTGCAGACCGGGCAGCATGGTCTTGCCAGCTGCCCCCTACTGTGTTGGCCCGACACGTCCCCCCCATCCTGTGAGGGAGGCGTCGGTGAAGACTGTGACATGTGACAGCCTGCTGCCCATTGGGACCGCGCGGCTGAGGGCCCCAGGCCCTCCCCAGAGGCGAGGTCCCCCAGTACTGACATGCAAACCTTCAGCCGCTTCCACTTGTCTCTCACTGGGTCTATTTCCATCCTGGAAAACCACCTCTGTATCCTCCTCATGAAGAGGAGGCCAAGAGGGACCACAGAGTGAGCAGATGCCATCATACCGAGCAGGCGCATCCCAGACAGCGCCGTAACCGTCCTAGGACGGAACCTCCCGAGCACGCCGAGAACACCCACTCGCCGCCGCTCTGAGAGGGATGCCCATATAGACCTTGAGCTTAGAATAAGCCCAAGTACTCCACCCGTTGACTTGGAAGAGGAGTACTCTACTTCCAGTCTACAGCAAAACCCAGGCTGGTGAGGAATCCCACCACCTGCCTGGTATGAGACCTGGCGATCTTCGCTGACCGGCCGAGGACCAGAACGTCGTCCAGGGTACAATAAAATTCGTATCCCCCGACGACGCAGAGACCCCAGCACGGTCTCCACGCACTTGGTGAAGATGCGAGGAGCCAGAGAGTAGCCGAACGGCAGCCTCTGGTACCTGTACACTAAGCCCTGCAAAGGAAGCGTAGGTATATCCTAGGATGGAAGATCGGGATGCGAATACGCATCCTACAGGTCTATGGATGTGAACCAGTCCCCCACCTGACAGCGCTTAACAGGTGGATGGCGGTCAACATTCTGAACCTTCCATGGGACAGGTCCAGTGTGGGTCTGACACCCCCCCCCCCCCCCGGGCACCAGAGAATATCGGAAGGAAACGCCGCTCATCGCGTCCTCCCATGGGACCACGACGGCGGCCTGCTTCGCCGCCAGAGAACAAATCTCCTTGGCCAGGGCTGTCACTGCCGCGGACTCTGGTAATAGAGTCTGTACCAAACCCAAAAACGGAGGGCAGGGGTGTGTAAACTGCAACACAAGCGCCCTCGCGTTCTTTCCATCCACACCTACATATGGCTACCACTGCAGCCATACGTGGTAAAATTCCAAAGCGCCCCCACCGCCAACTGCCGCTGGTCCGCTAGGAATCGTAGATAGGTGGCCCGGTCCCTCCCGCTGTGCGTTGTCAACCCTGGTCTCGCCAACCGCGCGAGCAGGGTATCTCTTGGAGCCGGGATATAGCACCCTGACTCTACCAATGAGGCAACCACACCCAAGCGGGGGGACCCCGACAGAAGGGGCGGTCTGATACGGGGTGAGCGGCCATCACCCTTGGTGACATAAGCTCCCCCGCTGAGCATCTTCCCGGCATGGACTGCTGAGGATAGCTTGTTCTGCCCGATAGGGTGGGTCCCTACACACCGTAGCCCTGTAGTGATATTAGTACCACCCAAATCACGCGTGCCTGACTGACCACAGCCGGTCTTCCGGTCGGGGGAGGCACTAACGTGATACCCGGCCTGGCGAGGGCTGGGGGAACTCACGCTGCAACCTCCTGGGCCTTGAGTACCCCGCTGACAACCTTTTTCGTCGACAGACACAACACCAGGCTCACCAAACATAGACGCAGAATGTGTGGTGTGGGAGCCGCTTGACAGCACAGCATTCTCACAGGCCGACCCAGGCCTAGCTAGCAACTGGGTGTCAGCCCCTGTCCCCATGAGAAGCGAAACGTGGGGCTGCTTGTGCTTCACTGGAAGCACGTGGTCCACAGCCAAAGGGAACAAATCAGAGCCCTGTGTCCTGTAGCGTAGGGGAGTAACCTGAGTGGGTGCTAGACACAACTAGACGGCAACGTTTTTTTAGGGCGTGCTGTCGGCCTTTTGATCACCTGTTTTCTTTGTGTCCAGGGTATCTCAGGCGTGGGAAACATGGCCGCTGGCCCGGGGCCTCGCCGCAGCCGCTGGCGAGGCTGTGCTCTCACCTCTGGCTGTGCGATGTGGGGCAGCGTGGGGCCCAGGTCAAATACCGCCCACGCCTCCGTGGACAGACCAAGGTCCATCTGCGGAGAGGCGAGCCCTGAGGAGAACCTCTCCCCTCCTCAAGGGGAGATTGCTCCAACCAAAAATGCCTGTGAACACCGTTGACAGCATCCTAGCCCTCCCTGCAGTTATAGCTTGCGGCTAGGTCAAAAGCTGAATAACCTCAAAACCTTGCGCAATGGTTTTGACGTCGGCTGGCCCTAAAGTCCCACCACCGACACAATTTTTGACAGAAAAACAGTCAATTGAGCAATCTTGCCAGTCGCTGCTAAATTGTATACCGCGGCGGTATAGGCTTCATCAGCCCACCAGCCACCTGCCGGGCCGACTTGCCTCATGGCGTCGGCCGGGCGGGACACCGTTCCACCATGTCAGGGCAAAGGACTGATGCCACCTGCTTCACTAAGCACGGAACACCAGTGGTGGCTGCAGACCAAAGTCTACTACTAGTGAAGCACTGCCTCACTAGTAGGCATGAAACAACCTCCACTGTGGTGTGCACCCATGAAGGGATAAAATGAATGAATGAACGAAAACTCTAATAACATATTGCAGAATGGGCTAGCCCAATACACACAATTGTTAAGGGGATGCAGACCAAAGAAAACGTTAGTCCTGTCCACACCAGGGACCCCAATTTTCAATTCATAGATTCACAAAAAGCGCACCTGCCCTGAGCCTACCCTTTAAATCCACCCATGTAAAGGGTAAATAAGCCCCTGTTAAACCCCCAACATTAGACACCGATTGACCGTCAGCATGAATAGTTAAGAGGAGGGAAGACAGTAAAGACAGCCCTCGGCGGGGCACATGGAAACGGCGCCCCAACATTGTAGCATTAGCATTAGCATTAGCTGCGTGCACTAGGATACTTGAAAAACATCCAAAAGAGAGTCATGTTTTCCCAAATATCCCGCCCCCCGCGCCAATACATCACTCGGTTGTCTCACGAGACAACGAGCAGTATTACCCATGCTAGTATCAATGCCTGATAGCGCAGGCCCTACCTGTGCATGACTTAGCTTGACCGCTAACCGTCGCGCGACGTCCCTCTGTCCGCTGTCACGAGACGAGAAAAACCCAGGACAGGACCGCTGCGCTGTTAGGATGTGCCGAGAAGGTTCCGGGGGCTGGTGAACTTCTGGCGAATACCCAACATTGTGTAATTTCTCCCTACTTCCATAACAACCAGTTCACGAAGTGCACTGCTACTTCCACGTTTGGAAACAAAATGAGGAAGGGGGAGTGTGACCATTTCATATAGGGAGACACATGGGAGTGGCTTGGTCACGTGCAAGTGGGTGCATTTGTTTGTTTCGCGTGCACGCTAGGTGTGTGGAGATAAGAGGTTATCTCATTGGCAGAGCGAGATGCGATAGCCAAGTATGATATATAACAGTTGTGTGTTCAAGAGTTTTTAACAGGTGTGTGTGTTCAAGAGTTTTTAATAGGGCTGGCTCCTGTTCTTGTCCTTGTTCAGGAGTCGTGTGGCTTGTGGGAAAAAGCTGTCTCTGAACATGCTGGTTCTGGTGCGGACGCTCAGGATTATAACCTGATTAAGTTTGTGATGGTGTGTCACATTGAACACAATTGTTGGGAAGATTGTTGTTGAAGTCAGAGGTTCTGTGTAGGATTGTTAGTAACTGTCTAACTGCATATATAACTGTTTCCACTAGTAACTGTCTAACTGCATATACAACTGTTTCCACTAGAGGGCGCTCTAGGCGGAGCCACTCAGGAACACCACCAGGTGGCGAGTATAAATAGAGATGTCTCATCCCATTCTTTCTCTTTCCCCCAGCCTCTCAGTGAGAGGAGAACTGTAGAACTGCTGCTCTGCCATGTGAATAAATAAACCACGCCAGTTAAGGCTCAAGATAGAAACCATGCCTCTTGACCACATTATTGTCGCCCTATAGCCGGATTCTGTCAACAGGTTATGGGCCCAGATAAAGCCGGGGCGAAATAATAAGGGTAGCAAGCTTAGCTAATGTATAGGCTAGGTTAGCGCCGGGAGCACCACGGTGCGGGACTGAAGGAGACGATCCTGGCAGCCCCCACGGGAGAACTGACGGCGGAAGAGCAAGCCCTGGACGACCAGCGTAACGCAGACGCATACTGTGAGTTAGCGCCGCTGCTCGACGACACCAGCTTGGGGCTGATATTCCGCGACACTAAAGACCAAGGCAGAGAAAGCCTGGAGGTGTTGAGAGAGCATTACATCGGGCGAGGAAGAGGCCCACCAAGACTGTGACCAAATACGTCAACAGAGCGGAGCAAATCACGACGCCATTGAGGAGTGCCGGAGAAGCACCAAGCGATGGGCTAATGATGGCGATGATGATGAGAGGACTACCGGAGCTGTACAAACCGTTCACACACCTGGTAACACACGGTTCAACGGACATGACGCTGGGACAGTTCAAGGCTAAGTTAAGAAACTTCGAGGCCTCAGAAGATACCCACCCAGTCGCCGCGGAGGCGGGAGAGAGCGACACCAAGGGAGAGGACCAGGACCACGACGGAACTGGCGTGTTGGCGATGCGGAGAGAAAGGCCATCGGAGAAGCGACTGCACAAAGACTGTCTGGTGTAGCTTCTGCAAATCCACGGGGCACACAGACAGAGCGTGCATGAAGAAACGCGACCAGAGCGCGCGATACGCGCATGGGCAAGATGACGGCCATGGACGAGACGGAGGCCATGGACAAAATGGCGGCTATGGACAAAATGCGGCTATGGACAAGATGGCGGCTACGGACAAGAAGACGGCTGTGGACAGGATGACGGCAGCGGACACGATGACACTGATCGTGGACACAGGTGCGTCGTCCCATGTCATCAACGACAGGAGTCGGTTCAAGAACTTTGACGACACTTTCCACCCGGAGAGGCACAGCATGGAGCTGGCAGACGGGAGACGCACCTACGGATTGGCGCAAGAGAGAGGAGACGCACAGGTATGCCTCACGGACAGTAAGGGGCGCCGGCGTACAGTGACGTTAAAGAAAGCTCTCTACGTACCATCGTTCCCACAAGGACTATTCTGCTACTGTAATAGCTGCTACTGCAAGCTATGACTTACTATTATTACTTACTTATTATTAAAGACAGCACTTGTGTACTGAGTGTGATCTCAGAGCCCTGTCACTGCTTAAAAGCAGAACCTCAGCCTCTCCTGGAATCACACTGTACTACATTCTGTTGTGGAAGGACAGCACATTCACTGAGAGACTTACACTGCATCAGGGTAAGACATTTTAAGTAATTTAGTAATATCTTTAAACTGAGACTTGATTGCTGACCTGACCAGCTGACTTGATTAAGGGGCGTGTTTAAAGCTGCCATTTTGTTTCGTTAAGTGACCCATTAAGGGCCAGGTGTTAGACAGCACTAATTAGTGATAGGGATTTAAAGGCCTGCTGGCTTAGCTTCAGCGAAGCGGCAAGAAACGAAGAGGGACAAAGAGGAGTTTTCCTGGAGTTATCCGCAAGGGATCCACCGATCCACCTAGTGCTAAGTACACCCTAGTCCTATCTTTCACTCCACTCTGAAAAATCTCCCTTTCCCTCCCATTTTGCTATTTCTCTACTTCCTCCCTGCCACTCTTGACACCACAATGTGTCTCATATCCACAATCTGCTCCCCCAGAACAGATTCAACCCACCCACGGCAGTTTGCTAGCAACCCGGCTAATCTATCCTACCCTCCTACAGCCACTAATACACCTGTCACAGTACGGGGAGGCTTATGGAATTGTCAATCAGCAGTCAAGAAAGCTGACTTCATTACTGCCTACGCCCATAGTCAAAATCTGCAGCTCCTGGCTCTAACTGATACATGGATAACCCCCAATAACTCATCAACACCTGCAGCATTATCTACAAACTATAACTTTACTCACACACCTCGACCTTCCAGACGGGGTGGAGGCACTGGCCTCATGACATCTCCTTCATGGACTACAAACTTAACACCACTCCCAGAACTGTCACTCTCCTCTTTCGAATATCATGCAGTATCTGTCTCTAATCCTTTCAATCTCACCATTGTTACACTCTACCGCCCTCCAGGTCCGCTCGATCACTTCACAGATGAGCTGGACATGCTTCTAAGCTCCTTACCGGAAGATGGTACCCCTCTCCTTCTATTGGGCGACTTCAACCTGCCTGACTCATCTCAGTCAGTCATAGTAGTCTCCCTCCTACAATCATTTGACCTGACTCCCACTGCCATGCCTCCTACCCACAAAGCAGGCAACTCCTTGGATCTCATATTTTCCCGTAACTCCAGCATCATTAACACCACGGTAACTCCCCTACATGTATCTGACCATTCCTTCATATCCTTCTCACTACTCTCATGCTTAACCGAAAGGTCTTCACCCCAACTCAAACCGTCTCACTCAGACGCAACCTGCCCTCCCTATCCCCTCCACCCTCTCCTCTGACATACTATCCGCTCTACCTTTGAGTGACACCTTCTCTGCTCTCTCCACAGAGATGGCAACCTCCACCCTCCTCTCAGCCCTTGCAACCTCCTTCGACAAGCTCTGTCCCCTCGTTGAGAAACCTGCCCGCCGTTCCCCACCCAGTCCATGGCTGACAGATCCAGTGAGAGAACAAAGACAGGTCCTGAGAGCAGCTGAAAGGAAGTATAGAAAATCACGCCTCACTGCTGACATCGACACATATCACAACCTCTTGTTAACATTCTCCAAAACCATTACTAATGCCAAAGCTTCTTTCTTTCAACATAGGATCGAGGCCTCTGCCAAGAATCTTTGCAAACTGCATGCTACCATGTCCTCCCTCCTCACTCCCCCCCCCCACCCCCCCCTCCCTCATCTTTCTCTGCCGAAGACTTTGCGATCTTCTTTGAGGAAAAAGTGAAGAACATCCGCAGCTCCTTCTCCCAACCCCCACCCATTCCAAATGCTGAATCGAGAACCTCATCCTTCACTCTGTCATCTTTCTCTCCCATTACAGAAGCCGAGACCCTGACACTGGTAACGTCGAACCGTCCGACTACAGTACATGCCAGCTGGACCGGCTACCCTCCCCACTCCTCCAGACCATAGCACCAGACATCCTCCCATTCCTAACTGCAACCATCAACTCCTCACTCAACTCAGGGGTGGTCCCCACCTCCCTAAAACAAGCCAGAGTCACGCCCCTCATAAAAAAACCATCCCTGAACCCTACCGTCATAGGCAACTACCGTCCAGTCTCTCTTCTCTCCTTCCTTTCTAAATTACTTGAACGTGCTGTATCCAACCAACTTACTGCTTATCTATTACAGAATGACCTCCTAGACCCTAATCAGTCAGGCTTCAGGACTGGTCACTCCACAGAGACAGCCCTCATTGCGGTCACAGAGGCACTTCACTTAGCAAAAGCGAAAGGCCTCTCCTCTGTCCTGATTCTCCTAGATCTATCTGCAGCCTTCGACACAGTCAACCACCAGATCCTCCTTGCGGCCCTTGCAGGAATGGGAGTGGCTGTCATCATACCTCAATGACCGCTCCTACCAAGTGTCATGGAGAGGGACCCTGTTGGCCACCCGCCGCCTACGGACGGGTGTCCCCCAGGGCTCGGTTTTAGGACCCCTTCTCTTCTCCCTCTACACTAAATCACTGGGTAACATTATCACGTCTCATGGCTTCTCCTACCATTGTTATGCTGATGATACTCAACTCTTCCTCTCCTTCCCTCCCTCAGATATCCACTTCTCTGAGCGGATCTCGGCCTGTCTGTCTGACATCTCCGCCTGGATGACGACCAACCACCTCAAACTGAACCTAAGCTAAACAGAATTGCTCCACCTGCTGGCCAAATCCTCCCCCCTGACCGACCTTTCCATCACAGTCGAGAATGCAGCTGTGACCGCGTCCCCGACCGCCAAGAACCTTGGTGTTGTCCTCGACGACCAGTTGAACTTCTCTGCTCACATCGCAGCGACAACCAGAACCTGCCGATTCCTCCTGAGCAACGTCAGAAGGATCCGCCCCTTCCTGACAAAAGAAGCCACCCAACTCCTCGTCCAATCAACAGTCATCTCCCGCCTCGACTACTGCAACGCACTGCTCGCTGGCCTCCCGGCCACTGCCACTAAGCCTCTTCAACTCATTCAGAACGCAGCGGCCCGCCTGATCTCAAACCTACCAAAGTCGGCCCATGTCACCCCACTTCTTAGGGACCTGCACTGGCTCCCCATTGCTGCACGAATCCGCTTCAAGGCCCTCGACCTAGCATACCGTGCGGCAAAGGGAACCGCTCCCGCCTACCTCCGGTCAATGGTCTCTAACTACACACCCTCAAGACCCCTACGCTCTGCATCTTCTGGCCGCCTCAGACCCACTCCTATCCAAGCTCCGGGAGGGTCATCAAAGAGAAGTCTCCTATTCTCAGTCCTTGCCCCACAATGGTGGAATGAACTACCCACCCCAGTTAGAACAGCCGAAACACGTCCAATGTTTCGCTGTCGACTAAAGACGCACTTCTTCAACCATTATCTGAAGAAAAAAAAAGAAAAAAAAATAAGAAATCTAACCCTAACTAACCGTACTGTCATGCACTTGTCCTAATAAACTAACCTACACTGTAGCACTCAACACTTTGATGAACATTGTTACTCAGCTGATAGAGTTGTGCCCTTCCTGATTGCTTGTCGTACAGAACTTGTAAGTCGCTTTGGATAAAAGCGTCAGCTAAATGACTAAATGTAAATGTAAGGGGTGCCAAGGTATTCTTCGATAAAGGTAAACATTTTCTTGTAGAACCTGACGGTACACGGTTTGACATAAAGATGTACCACAGAATATATTATCTGCAAACGGAGTGTAATGACAACGACAAGTGTAATGATAATAATGATATGTGTAGCGTGACGGCCAGTCACGATATTCAGACATGGCATGAGATTATGGGTCATTGTAATTACGAGGATTTACTGAAACTGCAAGTAGTGACAGAAGGCATGCACATTGAACGTGAAAAGCGTAGACCTGACAACAATTGTGCAGTGTGCAAAACGGGGAAGTTTACTCAACCGAGATACAGAAATCCCACAAAAAAAGTAAGGGTACCACTTGTATTAGTTGACATGGACCTAGCCGGCCCAGTAAGCAACGAGTCCATAGGAGGCTTTAGATATGTTCAGTCTTTTACAGATGTGTGCACAGGGGCAGTGTTTATTTACTTTCTCAAAGCAAAGAGTGACACACTCCAGGCCACGGAGAAATTCCTGGCAGACGTAGCCCATTATGGTAACGTAGGATGCTTGAGGTCCGACAACGAAACCAAGTTCACAAACAGAGAATTCCAATCACTGTTGAGAAGGTACAAGATAAGACACGAGACGTCACGTCCATATCCCCCACACCAGAACGGGGTGGCAGCTAGTAGATAGTAACTTACCTAAGAGCCTATGGCATTATGCGGTGCAAGAAGCCGCTTACACCAGAAACAGGTGCTTTAATAAGCACTCGGGCACCACCCTGTATACAGCGCTGACAGGAAAGAATTGTAATCTAGCCAGAATGCACCGATTTGGATCAGTGTGTTATGCGTACCCGCAGGACAGGGGAAAGCCCAAGTCCAGAGGTGTAAAAGGATTTTTCGTAGTACACGACAAGGGAAGTCCCGCTTTCCTAGTTTATCATCCCGGTAACGGGAGAGTGCAGAAACACATGCTAGTCAAGTTTGTCACAAAGGCAACATGTGAGAGCGAGACACAGACAGAGGAGCCAGAGCTGGACTCCAGAGTAAGGGGTATAGAAACAGAGACACATCAGCCCAGTGTACATAGTACGGTCGTGCAGGCAGACAGTCAGCCACCCCCAGAGGGCGATGACGAGGAGCACCCAAGGGTGACGTCAAGTGCCCCAAGCAGTGGGAGGTATCCCTCAAGGGAACACAAACCCCCAAAGTATCTGACAGACTATGCCCGAAAAGGGAGTGACGAGGAGGACAGTACACCTACCCCTGTTGATTACTACTACAGGATAGTCAGTGGGGTAACCCTGACCTTTAAAGAGGTCACATTGTCCCCCGAAGAGGGCAGACAGACAGTGGTAGGGAAATGGGTGTATTCAACCAAGTTACCAGAGGCCAGACAGACAGTGGGAGGGAAATGGGTGTATTCAATCCAGGAGGGTATTGAAGGCCACGACAAATACAAAGTATGGTTCGTAGAAAATTGCTTAAATGCTGAAGGAGGGTACCCCATGTTCAAATACTGAAGGAGGGTAGCTACACTGCCTAGATGCAGGAGGATGATACTCTAGGTTTAAATACGGGAGGAGTAGAATCCAGGTTTAAATACCTGATTAAGAGTCCATGTCTAAATACTGAAATGGATCCTATGTTTAATTCCATGTTAAAGTACAGAGGTGTCCAGGTCTAAATACTGAAATGGATCCTATGTTTAATCCCATGTTTAACTACAGAGGTGGATGACTTACCATGTTCTCAATGATGTAACTATGTGGGAAAGACCCTGGAACGTTTAGACATGTAAGAATGTAGATAAAGGGAAACACCATGTGATCAAAAACTAGACTATCAGGAGGATGCTCAGAAACTGACAGATGTGAAAATGTACAGAGAAGCTGTGGGTAGCCTCATTTATTTAACAGTGTGTACCCGCCCTGACCGATGGTTTGTAGTGAGTAGACTGTCACGACATTTTGCTGACCCCACAGAGGAGCATTTGGATTACAGCCAAACATGTCTTTTGTTATCCTAAAGGTACACTGTAAAAAATAAATGTTTTTTCACGGGAAATTCACTGTATTATTTTACAGATTACTTTTGTTTTTCTACTTTAAGTGTAAATGTCATAGAAATACAGTAAATTACCTTTTATTACCATTTAATTTTACTGTAATTTGACATTAAGTATTTGGCAATCAGTGATGTCAGACATTTACCATTTTCTTGCAGCTTTTTTTTTTTACAGTGTACAGCAGATAAACAACTGTGTTTCAGAAAGAGCAGCGAGGGTCTAGGGCTTAAAGCCCACAGTGATGCAGACAGGGCACTATCAACTTGTGAAGCCGAATATATGGTTCTAGCTAAGACCATACAGGAGTGTATTTATCCAGAACAACCGCTAGAAGTGGTGGAGATAAGAATACGAGTATATTGCTTAATATGTAATAGGTAATTGGAATGTATCCTCTATACCAAATAAGGTGGTTATTGAAGATGAGGGGCATTTTGTCAACATCATTTAAAAATGATGGACACTGTGTATATGAAGGCTGTTGTTTATGAGGGCAACCAGGAAACCATTGTGATTGCTAGGAACCAAGTGTGTCAACATAGATATAAACATGTCAATATAGAAAATGTCATACCATCAGATCTGTCATCAGAGAAGAAAGGATGACACTGGTTTACTGTCCAACGGACGACAGGGTAGCAGACACTATGAGGAAACATGTTCCAAATTAAAAAGGGTCATGTTTAATGTGTAAATATTGACTGTCATACCCTATTGATGTTTTGGATTATATTATTTCCTTTGTAAAATGTTTTTCAAAGAAGTTATCCAGTATGCTAATACAAACCCTAAGTGGGAGTGTTGAAGTCAGAGGTTCTGTGTAAGATTGTTAGTAACTGTCTTAACTGCATATATAACTGTTTCCACTAGTAACTGTCTAACTGCTTATACAACTGTTTCCACTAGAGGGCGCTCTAGGTGTTGCCACTCAGGAACACCACCAGGTGGTGAGTATAAATAGAGATGTCTCCTCCCATTCTTTCTCTTTCCCCCAGCCTCTCAGTGAGAGGAGAACTGTAGAACTGCTGCTCTGCCATGTGAATAAACCACGGCAGTTAAGGCTCAAGATAGAAAGCATGCCTCTTGACCACATTATTGTCGCCCTATAGCCGGATTCTGTCAACAATTGTTAACCCTTTCACTGTGACAATACAGAAGGTTAGCCCTTTACTATCACACAACGGATGCAGAGCTTCTTCATCCACCGCAAGGATCGTACAGCAGAATCCGGCAAGCAGCGGGGAGGTGGAATAGCCTTCATGTTGAACAACAATTGGAGCGATCCAGCCAACGTGAAAGAACTTTCGAACCACTGCTCCCCCAACCTGGAATATATATCCATCAAGTGTCTGCCTTTCTTTCTCCCGAGGGAGATAACGTCGATCATCCTGGTCGGAGTGTATATTCCACCACAAGCAAACACAGGCGATGCGCTCTCGAAGCTCCATGACGAGGTAAATAAACTCCAGGCAGCTAATGTTGACGCTGCCATTGTAGTTGTGGGCGATTTCAATAGCGCCAATCTGAGAAAAGTATTGCCGGACTTCTATCAGCATGTGACTTCTAACACCAGAGGCGGTAACATTTTAGACCACTGTTACTCACAATTCAAGTGTGGATACAAGGCTCATTCTGCTAGTGGCTTCGGAAAGTCTGATCATGCGGCCATCTTTCTTTCTCCAAAATATAAACAAAGTATTAAGCGCGCCCCGGTAGTCTCGCAAGAGGTGCAGAAATGGTCTGTGGAGTCAGAGGAGACGCTCCAAGCTGCACTTGAGTGTACAGACTGGAGTGTGTTCCGTGCCAACACAGATAACATTAATGACTACACAGAGACAGTGCTGGACTTTGTTCGTACTTTGGTGGAAGAAACAATCCCCACTACCACAATTAGAGTTTACCCAAATCAAAAACCTTGGGTAGACAAATCCGTCCGTGAAGCTCTGAAAGCGCGCACCACAGCATACAACGCCGGGCTCGTGGCAGGCAACATGAATGACCACAAGGTGGCGAGATACAACGTAAGGAGGACAGTAATAAAAGCAAAACGGCGCTACAGGAATAAAATTTAACTTCAGTTTGAACAGGCTGACTCCAGAGCTATGTGGCAGGGCCTCAAAACGATGACATTACAAAGGCACCTCCCTCAAACTGAACAGTGACATCTCCTTAGCAAATTATCTCAATACCTTCTATGCACTTCTGACTTCCTGACGGGCAGACCCCAGGTGGTGAGAGCAGGCAACTGCACCTCCTCATCCATCACCCTCAACATAGGGGCCCCCCAGGGCTGTGTTCTGAGTCCCCTCCTCTACTCCCTGTACACACATGACTGTGTGGCTAAGCGGAACAACAACACAATCATCAAATTTGCTGATGACACAGTAGTGGTGGGCCTGATCTCTGCAAATGACGAGAGGGCCTACCTGGAAGAGGTCAAGGTCCTGGCGGGATGGTGCCAGGAGAACAGCCTCTCCCTGAACGTCAGCAAAACAAAGGAGATGATTGTGGACTTTAGGAGGTCGGGGGTCAGTGACTACAGCCCCCTCAGCATCGACGGGGCACCGGTTGAGAGAGTGAACAGTTTTAAGTACCTCAGAGCCCACATATCCGAGGACTTGACATGGACCACACACATTGACAGTGTTGTGAAGAAGGCACGACAACGCCTCTACTTCCTCAGGCGCCTAAGGAAGTTCCAAGTCAGTCAGAAGATCCCTAAGAACTTCTACTCATGTACAATAGAGAGCATCCTGACTGGCAATATCACCTCCTGGTTTGGGAATAGCACCGCACAAGACCGAAGCAGACTACAGAGAGTGGCACGTTTAGCCGAACGCACAATTGGAGGGGGGCTTCCCACTCTCCAGAACATTTACAACAAGCGGTGCAGGGGTAAAGGTGCTCCCATAGTCGAGCGGACTGTACACGGACTGGACTCTGTGGAGGTCCACTGGACTCTTTGAGCTTTCATAGTTGAGCGGATCTCCGCGGACCAATTTCCTACATGTCTCGCGCCAGTTTACACCTCGCGCCAGTTTGTGTGACACCAAGTGGGCGCCGCGGACGTCCGCGTGTCAGAAAATAGGAGCTTCGCACTTGGATTCTGCTGTGGGTCTGCTTTGAGTACCCTTTGGGTCAGCTTTGAGCCCGCGGGAGTCTGCTCCGTGTATGGTCCGCTCGACTATGGGAGGGCCTTAAGGCTAAGAGAATTATTAAGGACTCCAGCCACCCAAACAACTGCCTCTTTGAACTGCTGCGGTCAGGCAAGCGATACCGGAGTCTCATGGCAACCACAGAAAGACTCAGAAGAAGCTTCTATCCCCAGGCCATCAGGTTGCTCAATGAACAATAACACTATGCAACAACCATCAAATGCACTCACAACACACACATCCACACGCACACACTCACTTTAAACAAACAACACACTGCAGCACCCACTCTCCACACTTTAGAACACCTAAACACACTTTATATTTATTGGTAAAGGATTTGCACTACAACCCATACCTCAGTACACCTTACTGTAAATTGTACCTAAATTGTACCTCATCCCATTTCTGCTTTGCACTATAGAGTATTGTATATTAGTATATTGCATAGTATATTGTATGGTAACTCAGTTACTTCTATTCTGCATTGAACATTGTACATATGTAGATACTGAACACTGTGTACGTGTACGTGACCTCTATTATTACTTCTATTTTTACATGCTATACTATTTTATTTTATTTCATACTTATCTTTTGTCTAGCACAGTCTCTGGAGCGTAACAGAAAGAAGCATTTTGTATAAAAGTATTCTGTACTTCTGTATGACAACTATTAAAGAAACTTGAAACATGAGAAACTTGAATGATGCTAATGATGGAGCATCACCGTTGGTTGTGTGATAGTAAAGGGCTAACCTTCTGTCGTGTGGCAGTGAAAGGGTTAAAGTTACTGTAGTAAGATACTGTAGGGATTTTTTTCACTCAAGACGGATGCTTATCCAATAGCTATCTGACCAGAAGTCCTTCATGAAGTCATCCAGCTAATGAGCTCTTTTTCAGTGGATTAATGTATTTCCTTCATCCACAACATCCAGTGGAGAAGCACAGATTCAATTTAACCCCGTTTTGTTAAAGGTAATGGTTTATTAAACCTTTACATTGTTGGCAGATACTAATTAAATCATAGATCCATTAAGCACAGCATTGGCCTATTTCTGTTTCATTAAACAAAATGCACGGTCGCCACAGCACCCCCTACTCAAAACATCTTCCCGCGCGTATCTATGGGGGGGCTGTCAACGTGGCACAGAGTTCAGGGAGATGACAGCTGAGGGAGAGAAGCTGTGCCTGAGTCTGCTTGACCTGGAGTGGAGGTTCCTGTAGCGCCTCCCAGAGGGTAGGAGGGCAAACAGTCCATGATTGAGATGAGGCGTGTCCTTGACAATGCTAGGTGCCTTCCTCAGACAGTGATGGATAGACTCAATAGTAGGGAGTGATGTACCAGTGATGCGTTGGGTGGTTTTCACCTCCCTCTGCAGTGCTTTCCGGTCAGAGGCAGTGCAGGTTCTGTACCAGACTGTGATGCAGTTGGTGGGCAGGGGTGTACTTCGTTTACAATACACTGTTTTGGGGGATTTGTACTTTACTCCAGTATTATTAGGTTTGTATACTTGTACTTATACTCAATTACATTTGAGGAAAAAAAACATACTTTTTACTCCTAAGTACTTTCCACCCCTGGCTACAGACTACATGTGACAATGAGCCTCCTCTTCTTCTCATGAGCTACAGACGACCTGTCAGTTGTTCTGGATGCGTACAATGTTGATAAAATACTGCGCCACAATTTACTTCAAACACAAACTATGCTTGCCAACTGTTTCCAAGGACTCATTATCATAATTTAATTTGAGGTGGAAATGAGTTTGATCGTATATATTTAAAAAGCTCTCCGTAGAAAATGTTAATGTATTTTGCTTTCGGTAAATGAGGTCCAATATGTGTCAAGTCAAGTTTCATTATGCAAAATCATGTAAAATACATGTGGAGCGTTCCAAAATCACTATAATTGGAAACTCTGATTGTAAACGCATATGATTACATGTGCATGTAGTGAGATGTAGAGAGATAGATAGATATAGAGATATAGAGATAGAGAGATAGAGAGATAGAGAGATAGAGAGAGATAGAGAGATAGAGCTGTAATGTGTTAGTGAAAAATAGAGAGATAGAGAGATAGAGAGGAGGTGGAGAGATAGAGAGATAGAGAGATAGAGATATAGAGAGATATAGAGATAGAGAGATAGAGAGAGGAAGATAGAGCTGTAATGTGTTAGTGAGAGATAGAGAGATATAGAGAAAGATAGAGAGATAGAGAGATAGAGAGAGATAGAGAGATAGAGAGATAGATAGATATAGAGAGATAAAGAGATAGAGAGATAGAGAGAGAGAGATAGAGAGTGATAGAGAGAGAGATAGAGCTCTAATGATTTGATTTGATTTTTATTTGTCTCGAACATAAACAAGTTTAAAAAACAAAAAGGTAAATAGTCAAAGACTATTTCCATACAATAAGTGTTCGAGAAGGAACAGGGGGAAGTAAAACAACTTATCAAGCCCTGCCCCTTCCTTACAATATTTGACATTATAATTTATATATAATAATATAACAAATAATACAAAATTAAATAAAAGTACAGTTTTTTATATATCAAAATATCCAAATGAGAAAAAATAATAGGCAGTCACAATACTGCTCAAGCTCCTCTCTCTTATATGTGTCCATAAGTGCTTGTTTATAGCTACCTTTAAATATATTGATATTTTTGCTTAATTTTATACCCGCATCCAGACCATTCCAGAGTGATACCCCACAAACTGCAATGCACATGCTTTTAAGAGTTGTGCGTAGGTTGCTTTAAAGCTAATGTCCATCTAAAATTATAAACACTCTCTCTAGCCATGACATTTTTTTTAATGTTGCTTGGTAATTTGTTTTTTATTGCCAGAAACATAATTTGTGCAGATTTGAATTTGATTAAGTCCATGAATTTTAATGTTTGACTCCTTACAAACAGACTATTTGTGTGATCTAAATATCTACCATGATGTACTCTCCGTATGGCTCTTTTTTGCAGTGTGCATATCTTTTGTAAGTTGCTTTTATAAGTATTTCCGCTGGTTTCAACACAATATGATAGATATGGTACAATGAGTGTGCAATATAATGTTATAGAGTTTTCTGATTCAGGATATATATAGGCTTGGCCAGTATACCAATACTTCTCGCTAACTTTGAACACAAATATTTTATATGGGGTTTCCAGCAGTTTGTGGTCTATTAAGACCCCTAGAAACTTGTTTGTATATACTCTCTCAATTTTTACATGATCAATTTTCAGTTGAGGATCAGTCTTTATTTTACAATTTCCAAATATCATGAAGTTGTTTTTTTTCAAATTGAGTGATAACTTATTTGTGTCGAACCAATCTTTTAATTTGTCCATTTCTATGTTTGCCACTTCTAAAAGCTGCTGAAGGTCATCCCCCGAACATAAAATGTTTGTGTCATCCGCAAAGTGTTAGAGAGAGATAGAGAGATAGAGAGATAGAGCAATAGATAGATAGAGAGGAGGTGGAGAGATAGAGAGATAGAGAGATAGAGAGGAGGTGGAGAGATAGAGAGATAGCGAGATGGAGAGATAGAGAGATAGAGAGATAGAGAGATAGAGAGATAGAGATGAGGTGGAGAGATAGAGAGATAGAGAGATAGAGAGGAGGTGGAGAGATAGAGAGATAGAGAGATAGAGAGGAGATGGAGAGATAGAGAGATATAGAGATAGAGAGAGAGATAGAGCGATAGAGAGATAGAGATAGAGAGAGATAGAGAGATAGAGCGATATAGATATATATAGAGATAGAGAGATATAGAGATAGATATAGAGAGATAGCGAGAGAGATAGAGATAGAGAGAGATAGAGAGATAGAGCTGTAATGTGTTAGAGAGAGATAGAGAGATAGAGAGGAGGTGGAGAGGTGGAGAGATATAGAGATAGAGAGATAGAGAAATAGAGAAATAGAGAGATAGAGAGATAGAGCTGTAATGTGTTAGTGAGAGATAGAGAGATAGAGCTGTAATGTGTGTAGGAGGGAGGGAGGGAGGGAGGGAGGGAGGGAGGGAGGGAGGGAGGGAGGGAGGGAGGGAGGGAGGGAGGGAGGGAGGGAGGGCCGCGTGAATATTAAAGGCAACCAACTTGTGTTCAGCTTTTCTCTGATTGGCCGCGACCCCCCGCCCCCTTTTGCCGCTAGCCGGCAGCCAAGCGGCAGCCGTCGGTCCCACGTCCCAAATGAAATCCAAGGAGCAAGCGGCAGCGCGGGCAACCAACTTGTGTACCAACCAACTTGTGTTCAGCTGCGGCAGCAGTGGAGCGCTGCTGACTGATTATGAAATGCGCTGAACTAGAAAGCGTAACGCTATTATGTTTTGCGTTTTTAACAACCAACTACCAGATTCACTCGTCACTGTACATCACTTCTGAAGTATAAACAAAGCCCATACAGTTATGAAATGCGCTGAACTAGAAAGCGTAACGTTATTATGTTTCGCGTTTTTAACAACCAACTACCAGATTCACTCGTCACTGTACATCACTTCTGAAGTATAAACAAAACCCATACAGTTATGAAATGCGCTGAACTAGAAAACGTAACGCTATTATGTTTCGCGTTTTTAACAACCAACTACCAGATTCACTCGTCACTGTACATCACTTCTGAAGTATAAACAAACTATACTGCTGTGACGATTTGTCACTGTACATCACTTCTGAAGTATAAACAAAGCCCATACAATTTTTTAGATGAATGATTGTGGAAGCCCTTCAATGACAGCGCTCTCATATTTTGCGAATGCATAAACTATATCTTAAATTATGGCTATGTGTCTAATATGGCTGTCGCTTATCAATGACTTCGCGACAGCCATATTAGACACATAGCCATAATTTAAGATATAGTTTATGCATTCGCAAATATGAGAGCTCTGTCATTGAAGTGGGTGGTGGCAGCGTTATAGATAGGAGGTGTACTGTATGTCAAATGTCGGTCATGTGGTGGAAGAGTTTAGCACAGTCACACAACAGAACACCAGTGTTTCTAGTAGATATGTTTATTAATATAAATAATAATAATAATAATAATAATAATAATAATAATAATAATAATAATAATAATAATAATAATAATAATAATAATAATAATAATAATAATAATAATAATAATAATAATAATAATAATAATAATAATAATAATAATAATAATAATAATAATAATAATAATAATAATAATAATAATAATAATAATAATAATAATAATAATAATAATAATAATAATAATAATAATAATAATAATAATAATAATAATAATAATAATAATAATAATAATAATAATAATAATAATAATAATAATACATCTATTTTATATAGCGCTTTTCCAGGTGCTCAAAGACGCTTCACATGGGCAGGAGAGACAAACAAAAAAACAGAACAAAACAGAACAAAAATAATACATGACAAAATAAAATAAAACCGACAGAATTAGAGGTTAAAAGCAAGATTGAAAAGGTGGGTTTTTTGAAAGTATTGTTAATATCACTAGCCTTAGTCATGACGGCTCCCCCCTGTACCTGAATAGCCGAAATAGTGGATGATGACTCCTTGTGTTTAATATACCTGGCCAGCAACTTCCCGGCTTTGTCCCCCGATTCAAAGTAATTCTGCCTGGCCCTAAACAATCCAAACTCGACCTTCTGTGAAAGGATACAATTATACTCATACTTTAATTGAGTTACAAGCCTTAAGTTATTTGGTGATATTTTTTGTTTGAGCTGACCCTCCGCTACCAGCAGCATTTTTTCTAAATCGCATTTTTTTTTGGCGTTCTGCTTTTTCTTATATGATGCATATTGAATTACGTGACCCCTCACAAAAGCCTTCAGAGCTTCCCAAGCAACCCCTGCTGATGGCGCAGAAGGAACATTTGTCTCTATATACATATCAATCTGATTTTTCAGAATACTACATGGGTCTTTACACTTCCTCTTCCAAGGCGACACAGCAGGAAATTCCTTTATTTTTTAGCGAGCTGGATCTCCCTACATTAGACGCGGCTCAACGTGAGTATTTAGACGCCCCAATAACAGAAGATGAAATAGCAGAGGTTATTAGGAAATTGCCGTCCGGTAAAGCGCCGGGGCCTGATGGTCTTACAGCTGAGTTCTTTAAATGCTTCTCAACAGAGTTGACACCTCTACTGCAGAGTATGTATATTGAAGCTTTGGATAGAGGCTATTTACCCCCCACCCTATCACAGGCCTTGATATCTTTAATATTGAAAAAAGATAAGGAACCCTCCGAGTGCAAGAATTATCGTCCAATTTCCCTGATTTCCCAGGATGTAAAAGTGCTTTCCAAAATACTGGCAAACCGTTTGGATGGAGTAATATCCTCCCTGGTGCATCCTGACCAAGTTGGGTTTATTCGCAAAAGAAATTCGTCTGATAACGTCAGACGCCTTATCAATGTAATGTGGGCAGTCAGTAGCGATAATGAACCAACGGCCGCCATCTCACTGGACGCGGAAAAGGCATTTGACAGCGTAGAATGGGAGTACTTATTTTCAACCCTGGAGGCATTTGGTTTCGGTCAAACCTTTATAAAATGGGTGAAGTTGTTGTATAACCCAGTGGTTCCCAAAGTCGGGGTCGCGACCCAAAGGTGGGCCGCGAGCAGCCACGGATGGGCCACGAGATCATTTAAAAAAAAAAAAAAAAAATTATTTTTATTTTAATTTTTTTTGTCAGGCCACTGAACTTAGAAGCAGGCCAGGACAGTGTTTCTAGTTGTATTCTAAAATTCTATTCTATTGTATTCTAAAATGTGACTATATGGTTTTATATTAACTTAATAAATAAACAAAAACGAAAAATCTACTTATTTCAACGAACATTTCAAACTAAATAACAGATTATGCACATAAAACACATAAAACAACCGAAGCAACAATAGTATTTTAATGAGGCTATTATTATTATCATTATTATTTTGCAACAAGTTAGCCCTCTCATAAATAGCACATATAAATGAATAACTAACTTGAACTAACTTAATAGGATTGAAGTGATATTTGGCTTAAAAAATCGGTCGCCTGAAAAAAAATAAAAAAGAAAAGCCAGACGATGTGCATTGGGCCGCGGCTCTCTGACGCCTTATTTTCTGGGCCCCGGCCTGAAAAGTTTGGGAACCCCTGGTATAACCAACCGGAGGCAGCGGTGCAAACAAATGGGATAATCTCCTCATATTTCAAACTAGGCCGCGGGACACGCCAAGGGTCACCCCTTTATCCTTTGCTCTTCTGTTTAGCGCTTGAGCCCCTGGCAGCAGCTATACGTAAGGACCCAAGTTTCCCTGGAGTTACAGTGGGGGGCACGGCCCAAAAACGTATGCTTTATGCAGATGACATTTTGCTTTTTGTTACAGACCCAGGCAACGCTGTACCCGCACTACTCAAGACAATAGATACGTTCTCAAGATTTTCAGGGTATAAGGTTAATTGGTCGAAGTCGGAGGCTCTTCCCCTAACGTCCTACTGCCCCAAATCACTATTTAAAGATGGCTCCTTTCAGTGGCCTGAAAAGGGTATTCGGTATCTAGGGATTATTTTCCCCAAGCAAGTAAACGACATTGTTAGTGTCAACTTTGACCCACTACTAGGCAAAATCTCAGCGGATGTGGAGAGATGGGCTCCCCTTTTCTTGTCACTATGGGGCAAGGTTAATGTTCTTAAGATGAACTGCATTCCCAGAGTAAACAACCTCCTCCAGTCACTGCCGATAGCAATACCTAGCAAGTATTTTAAACAATTTGATAGAATATGCAACACATTCCTGTGGAACGGTAAAAGACCCAGGATGCGTATTGGTAAACTACAACAGCCCGTGGACAGAGGTGGCCTGGGTCTCCCCAAATTATTACTATATCATTATGCTTACAGTTTCAGACATATGACACAGTGGGCCCTGCCCCCTGAGAGAGCGCCTCCATGGTACATAATGGAGGAGTCGGTATACACACGGCTGCCCCCACTGTCGTATATTACAGCTAAATTACCACCAACTGCCCGAACTCACCCTATTATCTCTCACATACAGGCCGTATGGAAGAAGGTGTCTCGCATCTTTCATATCAACCCACATTTAAGCCTGTCAGCAGGCTTATGGGCCAACCCAAAATTGTGTATATGCAGATCCCCCTTTATGTGGAAGGAATGGATAGACAAAGGCATCCTCACCCTGGGGGACCTCTATGAAGACGATGCATTAAAATCATTTGAAAAACTGATTCAACAATATCAGCTGGCCAACAATCAATTTTGGAGATATTTACAATTGAGGCATCTTCTCATAGGCACATTTGGCTCGCCACAGACCCTCCCCCAGGGTACAGACCTGCTGAAAAAGATTTTGGCTATTTCTGGGTTAGGACCAGGGGCGGGGCTAGGGGGTGGCTACTTGGGCTCAAGCCCCGAATGTTTTCTGAAAAGCCCCGAATCTATTTAATTTTTTTTTTTTTTTTTTGACAATTCATCATTGTTACATGAAAATATGTTTGCACCAGATTTAGCAGAAGCTAATTTCCATCTGTGGTCTATCCAGCTGCTAACTGTATTTGAGTGAGTTAAGTCTTGGTGTCATGGTAGACTCAGACCTAAGCTTTAAATCACAATCAACAAGTTGACAAAAACGTAATTCTTCCACCTTAGAAACATAGCTAAAGTACGGCCATTTATAAATCAAAAGGACGCTGAAAACCAGATCCATGCCTTTATCTCAAGCCAACTCGACTACTGTAATGCACTCCTTACCGGCCTCCCGAAAAAATACGATGATAACTATTTTATTGCAATGCACTATTGCATTATTTTATTCTATTTTACTAACTATTTTATTGCACTGCACTATTTTACTTTGTATCAGTGAATCATAGACGCCTGGCCATAAGAGCATTCGATATATCCCCCCCCAATATATAAATCTTAACTGAGTTCTATAGTGAAAAGAGCAGCTTTATTGGTCAAGATTGAAGGCTCTATATTGCAGGAAATTGCACTTACAGGTTAATTAAATTCAAAAAAGATCTGCCCTTGCTTGCAAAAAAAAAGAAAGAAAAAAGATAGAAAAAAAAAAAAAAAAGAAACGCGGGCACCACTCTGGGCTAAGCCCCGGATCTCCTATAATCCTAAATCCGCCCCTGGTTAGGACATGAGGCCTCGGTCTTCTATTCCATGTTTATCGACAGGGAGGGCAGTGGGATATCCTCTGCTCTCAAAATAGTCTGGGAAAAGGATCTAGGGGTCACATTTGAGCAAGAGGACTGGGATATAATCTCGGGGATCCCCAAACAGGTGTCCAGGGATATTAGAACAAGGCTAATACAATTCAAGATCTTCCACCGCATTTACTGGACCCCCTCTAAAATGTATAGACTGGGCCTGAAAGAGAACCCAGATTGCTGGAAATGTCACACAGGGGAGGGGGACCTAGTCCATGCACTCTGGTCATGTCCGAAAATCAGAGACTTCTGGAGTAACATACATGACTACATCACAGAGGTCACAGGGACGGAGTATGATTTCTGTTCTGGTTTATATATCCTGGGGGATCCCTGCAGTCTTAGCCATATCGCAAAGCCCCTAGCTGATTGGATACAGACTAGTATTATGATAGGCAAACAGATCATAATGAGAGGCTGGAAGGCACCAGAAGGCCCGTCATTTCGAGAGTGGAGTGGAGAACTGGGTAGGGTAGCTGCCTATGAGAAAATATCTTTTAGTTTAGGAGAGAAAGGAGACAAATATATTAGCAAATTGGGGAAATATTTGCAATTTCACTCACTATAAAAGGAGGAGGGGCACACTTGTCTAAGACAGCGACGATGCACATGAGTATATAATACCTGACAAATGCACCATGTTTATGTAGACAAGAATGGCTCTATGTTTTAATGTAGATTTATTTTTTTGTTTGGTGTTTTATTTCTGTTTTGGTACTACTTCCCATTATATTCTCGGCTTAGTCTAATTTATCTTTCTATTTTTTATTTATTTATTTTTTGTTATGGTAGTATTTTTCGTTTGTTTAGGTTTACTTATTCTAATGTCTTTATTTTTCATTTTTTTTTCTGTCTTCCCCCCCATATGGGGGGTATCAGTGTAACCTAGACGTTAGGGGTCCAGGTGTCTATGTTGTCCTTCAGGACTGACCCATGCTGATGCAAAATATGTCATTCATTGTATTGTCCTGAAGTACTGTGTGCAAAAAGAAAAAATATGCAATAAAGTATAAGTCATAAAAAAAGAAAAGGTGGGTTTTGAGGGCTGATTTAAAAGATGTCAGGGTGTTTGCATCACGGATATGGCTGGGGAGGGCATTCCAGAGGGAGGGGGCAGCAGCAGCAAAGGCCCTGTCGCCCCAGGTCCGGAGCTTGGTCGTTGGAGGTGTTAGGAGGTTGGCATCTGCAGACCTAAGGCGACGGGTGGGCTTGTGACGGTGGAGGAGGTCGGACAGGTAGGGAGGGGCAAGGTTGTTGTGGGCTTTAAATGTGATGAGTAGTATTTTAAAATGTATCCTGTATTTGATTGGAAGCCAGTGGAGGTCGTGGAGGACAGGGGTGATGTGATCAGAGCGACGGGTGGAGGTGAGCATGCGGGCAGCAGAGTTTTGGACATATTGGAGTTTATTGAGAATAGTGTTTGGTGAGCCGTAGAGGATGCTGTTGCAGTAATCTAGTCTTGATGATATGAATGCATGAACCAGTGTTTCAGCAGCGGAGAGTGATAGGGAGGGGCGAAGACGAGCAATGTTCCGGAGGTGATAGAAGGCAGATTTGGTTATGTGGTTCACATGGGGGAGGAAAGAAAGGGTGGAGTCCAGGATGATGCCAAGGTTACGGACGTGAGTGGAGGGGGTGACAATGGTACCATCAATATTTAGGGTGAAATCCTGGGTGTGGCTGGTGAGGGATTTTGGACCGATAATGATGATTTCTGATTTATTGCAGTTTAATTTGAGAAAGTTATTTTGCATCCATGTTTTGATGTCTGTGAGGCAGGTGCTGAGGGTGGAGAGAGTGGCTGGAGTGATAGTCTTGGTGGAGAGGTAGAGCTGAGTGTCGTCTGCATAACAGTGAAAACGCAGGCCATGTTGGCGGAGAATCAGACCAAGTGGAAGGATGTAGAGGATGAAGAGCAGGGGACCAAGTACTGAGCCTTGGGGGACACCATGAGTGATGGGGGCAGTGGGGGATTTGCAGTTGTTGATAGAGATGAATTGGTGCCTGTGTGAGAGGTATGATTGGAGCAAGGTGAGGGGGATTCCGGAGATGCCAACGGAGGACTGGAGACGAGTGATGAGGATGGGGTGACTGATGGTGTCAAAAGCAGCGCTGAGGTCTAGGAGAATGAGGATGGAGAGGGAACCAGAGTCGGCAGAGAGGAGTATGTCGTTGGTGACCTTTAGAAGAGCAGTTTCGGTGCCATGTTTGGTGCGGAATCCGGATTGAAATGTATCATAAAGGTTATTGTTGTCGAGGTAGGATTTTAATTGGGAGGCAATGGCTCGCTCAATTATTTTTGAGAGGAAGGGGAGGTTGGAAATGGGGCGGAAATTATCAAGGGTTTCAGGGTTGAGACCGGGTTTTTTTAGTAGGGGGGTGACAGAAGCAATTTTGAGGGCGGGGGGAAATAGGCCAGTGGTCAGAGAGGTGTTTACAATGGAGGTGATTAGGGGAGAAAGGGCAGGGAGACAAGCCTTGACTAGGATGGAGGGGATAGGGTCCAGGATGCAGGTAGAAGTTTTCATTGTAGAGAGAATGGAGGATAGGTCCGAGGCTGTGATTTCAGTGAAGGATGTAAAAGGTGGGTTGGGCGGTGGAGAGGGGGTTGAATCCAGAGGGGAGATAGTGTTGGCGGAGGCAATTGTTAGTTGGGTGTGGATTTTGTCAATTTTTGTTTGGAGATGTGACAGATAGGAGACACATTTACTGACAGTGAAGGAACAGGAGATTGTGTCAGAGGGTTTAAGAAGTGTGTTGATGGTGGAAAACAGAGTCCTGGGGTTGTTGCTGCCAGACTGTATGATAGCGGAGTAGTGGGAGGAGCGTGCAGAGTTGAGGGCGTCTTTGTAGAGCTGTTGATGTTGTCTGTAGGCCTCTTTATGGACAGTGAGACCGGTTTTATTAGATAGCCGTTCGAGCTGGCGGCCCTTGGATTTAAGGTGGTGTAGGTGATCGGTGTACCAGGGGGCGGAGTGAATGAAGGAGACAGACTTGGTTTTGATTGGGGCGAGCTGATTGAGACAGGAGGAGAGAGTGTTGTTGTAGATGTTGACCAGGTCTGTAGGGGAGCCATGCTGTAAGAGGGAGGCATCAGGGATGGTGTCAGTCAGTAGGGAGGAGAGAGAGGAGGGGTGGATGGATTTGAGATTACGGAATGTTATGGAACGCATCTGCTTGATTGGGGGAGTAGGGATGAGAATGTCCATGGTGATAGCCAGATGATCAGAGATGGTGAGGTCGGAGCAGGTGAGATTACTGATGGAGATGCCAGATGTGCAGACCAGATCCAGTGTGTGACCTTTCTTATGAGTGGGAAAATCAACATGCTGGGTGAGATTAAAAAAGTTTAAAATGTCCAGGAATTCTGTGGAGGTTTTGGAGTCCAAAGTATCAACATGAATGTTGAAATCACTGATTAAAAGGATGGATGGAGAGATAGCACAGAGTTGTGTCAGGAATTCAGACAGGTCAGAGGGGAAGGTTGGGTTTGGTTTGGGGGGCCGGTAAATGACTGCAGTGACTAGGGGTTTGGGACCAGACAGTTTAAAAGCAAGGTGTTCAAATGAGGAGGCAGCCGGGATGGTAATATTGCTTGTGTCAATGCTTCTTTTGTGGAATGTGGCTATTCCACCTCCACGCCTGTGGAGGCGTGGTTTGACCATGTAGGAGTAGCCGTCAGGGGTGGTCTGATTAAGAAAATAATAATCCAGGGGTTTTTGCCATGTTTCCGTTAAGCAAAGAAAGTCCAGGTTATTGTCAATAATGAATTCATTGAGTAGAGGGGCTTTATCTTTATTTAGTGATCGGGTGTTAAATGGAGCAAATTTGAGATGTGGTTGGATTTGGTCAGACTGGTGTGCTTTGGGAAGGGGGCGAAGGCAGACAGAACGCACATGTGGGTTGTTTTGATGACGTAATGTTGTTGAGGAAATGCGCTGGGGAGACCAGAGCGCGGGGATGTGATTGGAGTCAGACCGGGAGTAAACAAACTTTCTCCGGGAGGATCGGTGGATGTAGCGAGGGCGATGCAGGAGTCCAAGTGTTTTGATGACTGAGAGGCACGGAGGAGCGCTGACATTATTGAGTTGGAGTAGTTGTGAAACGGAGTATTTCAGAGACATGCCAGCTGGGAAGGATGTAATGTTGAATCCGTTGTCAGTCGGTCGCCAATGACTTGATGACCAGAGAATACATGCCAGACAAAACGAGATGGTCCACAGCATGATAGAAGATCCGTGATAGTGGTAGAGACGTTTGTCGCTGCTACTCAACAGAGAGGAGACAGTGGAGTTAGCTGGAGATGTTAGCTTCCAACAGCTACTGGAGGGTGACTAGCTGACAGCTAGCCTGAGGAGGCAGCAATCCCAGTCAACGAAGACTAACCACACTGTGCCAGTTGTCAGGTTGTCCAGGAAATAAACCTCGAAGTCACAGTATGGAGCAGCGGAACAGTGACGAAAAACGAATCCTTGAAAACAGCAGGGAGCTGGCTACCGTTGGAGGTACCGGTAGGAAGCTGCAGGCTAACAGTGCGACAGGTGAGTCCAAACAGTTCGGTGGAAATCCAAACAGAAAACAGGAGAATAGAACAAAGGATATGGAGAGGGCTTCAGCGCAGGGGCGTATCTAGACCCAGCACCTCACTAGGGCACCAAAAAATTTGGCCGGTTTTGGCCGGTTTGTGGGCGAAAATGGGTGGATTTTGTAACTATTTTTTTTTAACTTTATTTCGGTTTTAGGGTTAGGTTAGAGTTATGTTATTTAATTATTTTGGGGAGCCAGCCCCCCAAACTCCTGAAATGCATAGAAATCTATGAAATAAATAAAACAATCTGACATTTATATTAAAAAGAGCTAGCCCCCCAAACCCCTAAAATACATAGAAATCTATGCATTTTGGAACAGTTACTATATATATATAGTCAAGAAAGCATTTAGTCATACTCAAAGTTTAAAGTGCTTTACTTGCATTGAACACCTCTTGCACTTTGCACTTTGTCTGGAGCAACATGAAAATAATGTTATATATATATATATATATATAGGAATATTGATTGATTCAGTTTTAAATAGACAATAAAAGGAGCAAGATAAAATAGAGTAAAATAGTGCAATAGTGCAGTGCAATAAAATTGTAGAATAGAATAGATTTAAAAAGATATATAGATAGGAATGACATGCTTAGACATGCATCATACAGACATGACATCACATCACAACACATCACATATACCATTTACTATGTATTTATACATAACAGACTCATAAACATGCAAGGGTGCCTTTTTGCTGAGTGTCTAGGTTAATTATAGTCCCTTTTGAGCCTTGCCCATCATATACTCTGTCAGGATCTATGGGTAACAGTACTGTGTATTTGCATATCGTATATGTCACAAATGTAACAGTACTAAAATACCTATAATGTCATGTATGTCCCTATGTCATAAATGTCACTATGAATTGAAAATGGGGGACCCTGATGTAAACAAGACAAACGTCTTTCTCTGGTCTGCATCCCCTTAACAATTGTGTGTATTGAGCCGTACTGTATTGTATCCATTCTGCAATCTGTTAAATACAGTTTTCATTCATTCATTCATTCATTCAGTCTTCAGGCTGGACTTAGTTGAATCTAACAGCATTGACGATTTTCAAGTCACTGGGCAGACTGTTCCAAAAGACAACTGCAGAATATAAAAATTACTGGCATAGGCAGATTGATAGGCTATTACTGTATAAAGGTCCTAGCTAGGCTAGCCTATATCTGGTATGCACGCACGTTACGACCATACGACAACGTGCTTAGCAGATATAGTCGGTGCCTATTCTAGCAGCTAATTCCTCCGGTAACGTTGTGGTTAAACTTAAGGGATGGGAGATTCTTCAAATTCATGCAGGCTTTCTTGACAGCCTTATAACTCTTACCTCTCTCATTTTTACTCTGCAACGCTTTGGCGAAGCACTTTCTGATGTCCATTTGAAACGTGGTGTCTCGTCGAGCACTGTGTGTGTGTTTACTGTTTACCTGGCTCAACTGCGCTGCCAGCTGACTCAGTCAGCTGGTGGGATGTACCATGTATGCTCAGCCTCTGTCATAGGGGTGTGCAAACCATTCAACCTACAAAAAAGAGCCTGTTGGAGGATTTCAACAAGATAAATCAAACACAGTGCAAAATATTTCACTATAATATTTCAAAGCGAAGTAAAAAAAATAAGAATTATTATGTAATCACTGGGGCACAAATTATGATCACTAGGGCACGTGCCCTAGTGATAGTGGTCTAAATACGCCGATGCTTCAGCGTTCTTATTTTGTTTCAGGTAGGTGCTCTTTGGATTAAATCCGGGGTAGGATTCGCTTATATAAGAAAGGTTGAGATCCAATAAGGCAGCTCTACAGTTTTTAAAAAGCCTTTAATAAGTGGCTTACATTATTTAGAAAAATCTTTTAAAAGTCCAACATGTTTCGGCCTACATGGCCTTCTTCAGGGTGTTGCTGTGACAAAAACAATACTGTGACTAAATAGAGGAAAAAAGGAAAAAACACACAACTCAGGGAGACACTAATTACAATGGGGGACAGCTGGTCCCAATTAAATGAAGGCAAAGCAACATTCTCAACTTGAGTTGAAGTAAATATACAATAATACTAAATAGAAAAACAAATTTGTATATTATATAAGTATATATACACACAAGCTCAAAATATTATAACAACATAAAGAAATGAGTAAATCAATAATAATATAAACAATTACCAACAATTATCAAAAAACAATTATCAAAAAACAATTATCAAAAAACAACAATGTAAGAGCATTGAGTAATGCATGACAAAGAATAATAATACTATAATGTAATCTACTTAGCCTATAAAAGTGACAGTATGTCCGTAGAGTCATTTAAACCTGTAAAGAGGTGGCCTGTAGTCTATCAGAATACAATAAATAACAATGTATAAATACAATAAATAAATAAAGTGATCTACTGGCCTATAAAAATGATACCATGTCTATGGAATCATTTAAACCTGGGAGTGAGGTGGCCTGTAGTCTATCGATCCTACTTGATCGACTGGCAGATCATAAATATGCTATTAAAACTAACAACATGGATTATGCAATGGCTAAACATATTCATGAAGTTCACCATAGTACCTCTGCTTTATTTACAGCTATCGGAATTGACAGTGTTCCACTCACGTCTAGAGGAGGTAATAGACAAAGAATTCTAAACCAGAAAGAAAGTCGCTGGATCGATAGACTACAGGCCACCTCACTCCCAGGTTTAAATGATTCCATAGACATGGTATCATTTTTATAGGCCAGTAGATCACTTTATTTATATATTGTATTTATACATTGTTATTTATTGTATTCTGATAGACTACAGGCCACCTCTTTACAGGTTTAAATGACTCTACGGACATACTGTCGCTTTTATAGGCTAAGTAGATTACATTATAGTATTATTATTCTTTGTCATGCATTACTCAATGCTCTTACATTGTTGTTTTTTGATAACTGTTTTTTGATAATTGTTTTTTGATAATTGTTGGTAATTGTTTATATTATTATTGATTTACTCATTTCTTTATGTTGTTATAATATTTTGAGCTTGTGTGTATATATACTTATATAATATACAAATTTGTTTTTCTATTTAGTATTATTGTATATTTACTTCAACTCAAGTTGAGAATGTTGCTTTGCCTTCATTTAATTGGGACCAGCTGTCCCCCATTGTAATTAGTGTTTGATTGATTGATTGATTGAAAAGTTTATTAACAGATTGCAGAATGGGTACAGTACAGTACAGCTCAATACATACAATTGTTAACACTTTGACTGCCATGAAACGTCTTTTCACGTCATTGCTGGCCATGCTCAAGTTGCCGGGGGACGCTGTACAGCGTCCTTATATCAATATTTCAAAAATCTGCGATCGGATTCATATGTCCCCTCCGCTGGCCTGAGATCCACCAGCAGGACCCACTGAGCTCTCTGGCGGTTCAGGAGCGCCATCTGGTGGCCGATCGGCGCAATCGCCAAACAGGATGTTGAATAGAGGTTGTCCTAGACGACCGTAGTACTTCCGGCGCTCGCTATAGGTCCCACGACTCTGGCTCGTCACACTACACAGTGATCGATTGCCAATAACTCGATAAACAACATGATTTGGACGTATATACCATTATACAAGCTGGAGATGGACCGGGTAAATTTACATCCCATAATGATAAGATTTCAACTCGACGATGATCGCCCAACGGCGCGCGGAGACTGGGGTGAGTTTCAGCGTGTAACGTTACCGTCTTCGATACTAACTGCTATTATCAACATTTGACCCACATTAGATGATTGGTATAACGCTGCCCACGGAATTATAAACGCCCCCTAGCCCATCCGGTCAACATCAGATGACGTGTAGTAACTTCTAGAAGTACGTCTAGTTGGAATTTTTTATATCGCGCTGATTGCCATAAAACTGTATTGCATCATCAATATAATGCATTTGGGGAGCATCACGTTCTGGAGAAAGCTGCAGAAAGAGATGAAAACATACTTATACATTAGACCATACTTTACTATGAATATGTGAATGAAAAAGTTTAACGTTGCTACACAATGAACAATACATATAGGACTTTGAATGGGCCCTAATAATGGCAATGTAGCAATAGAATTTAAAAAGTTATAGCCATGCAAAGAAGGGGTACTTCTCCATAGACAAATAGAGCCGACAACCTATGGTATATCATTAATTTAACCCAAGGCAACCAAAGTGTTAAGAGGATGCAGACCTGAGAAAGACTTTCGTCTTGTTTCCATCAGGGTCCCCCATTTTCAATTCATCATATGACACACATGACATACAGATAGACAGTACTGCTACATCTATACATTTATGACATACCAGATTTTCAAATACAGTACTGTTTGTGATACTAAAAAAATCCAGAAGAAGAGTATATACATTTGACATAGAAACTGTGCATTGGGGGAGGTTGGGTAGGTGGGGTGGGGCTGTACATTGGAGGTGGGGGGGGGGGGGGGGGGGTTGGGTAGGGGGGGGGGGGACTGTACATTGGAATACTGACATACATTTGACATGGAAACTGTACATTGGAGGAGGTTGGGTAGGTGGGGTGGGGTTGGGTGGGGCTGTACATTGGAATACTGACAAAGCCATGCTCGGTCTTTATTGTACAACTGGGTTAGGACATTTGTAGGGGCCAGTTTTGAATTGCAGTCTCCCGTAGGTGTTCTTTGAGAGTGTTTTTGAAGGTGGGTAGTGATTTACATTCCTTTACAGCTTTGGGTAGGGCGTTCCACATTGTTGTGGCATAATTGCGAAACGTGTTTAGTCCCTTGTTTGAGCCGAATCTGGGTTTTACATGATTTGTGGAGCTCCCTCTGGTGTTGTGATCGTGGTATTCACTGACCTTTGGGAAGTATTTTGACATGTACATGGGTACCTTGGTCGTGTAGTGTATCTTGTAGACCAGGCCCATTGCAAGTTGCTGTACTCTGTTGTCTACTCTAAGCCATCCTAGGTTGGCAAAGTGTGCAGGGGTGAGGTGGGTTCTAGGAGTCAGGTCAAGCAGTAGTCTGACTAGTTTGTTTTGAGATGTTTGTAATTTGGTTTTTAGTGCCTTTGAGGTGCTTTGGTACCATGAGGTGCAAGCATAGTCGTAGTACCCTTGAATGAGTGCTCCTGCCAGAGTCTTCAGGGTATTCTTGTTTACCAGGGAGGAGATCCGGTACAAGAATCGAGTTTGTTGATTGACTTTTTTTATTACATTGGATTGTCTCCCTGAGTTGTGTGTTTTTTCCTTTTTTCCTCTATTTAGTCACAGTATTGTTTTTGTCACAGCAACACCCTGAAGAAGGCCATGTAGGCCGAAACATGTTGGACTTTTAAAAGATTTTTCTAAATAATGTAAGCCACTTATTAAAGGCTTTTTAAAACTGTAGAGCTGCCTTGGATCTCAACCTTTCTTAGAAAACAGGAGAATGTTTAAATAATGAATTGACTGAAAAGTAGAGATTGTTTGTAGAGACAAGCAAACTTTGCAGGTAGAAAGTAGATAAACTAAACAGATAGACTATAAAACTAAGTTTCAGGTGGAGAAGCGGCGGAAAAAACAGCGCCTGCGTCCTCTCACACCGGATGTACACAATGTAAAGGTAAATGTAAAATGTAAATAAACACCTCTGTCTGAACTGGTTCGACCACCAAATGATCCCAGCTCACTCTCTGCGCGTCTGCCGCGGGTTCGACCACCAAATGATCCCAGCTCACTATCTGCGCGTCTGCCGCGTCTCTCAGCGGATAAGGGCGTGTGCTAGGGCGGTCACGTGGCCGTGTGGCCAATCAGAGAAACGCTGAACGAAAAGCTGAACACAAGTTGGTTGCCTTTAATATTCACGCGCCCGGGCCAGGCAAGGGGAGGCTGGGTTATTCACAACCTGCTAGCATGCTCTGTGACTCGGCCAGCCTTCCTTTTTATCACTGCTTATTCACTGTCTGGAAGAAAGTGCTTTCTCTCTTTCTTTCTTTCTTGCTCTTGCTCTCTCTCTCATTATCACTATCTTTTCCCCTCTCTCTCCCCATCTCCATCACTATCTTTTAGCATTGCTCTCTCCATCTTCCTCTCTCTCTCTCTCTCTCTCTCGCCCCCCTCACTCTCCAATCTCTATCTTTTAACATTTCTTCATCCCCATTCTCTCTCTCTTTCCTCCCCTCTCTCTCTCTCACACACACACACACACACACACACACACACACACACACACACACACACACACACACACACACACACACACACACACACACACACACACACACACACACACACACACACACACACACACACACACACACACACACACACACACACACACACACACACACACGGGCAGACACACACACAGAGGCAGAAACACACATGCATACGCAGTTACCCACAGATGCAGACACACACATACACACAGGCACATGGGCAGGCATGCACAGTACGCACTCACACACACAGGCACCCACATAAACCCATAACACGTGCACACTGACGCACACAAGCAAATGCAAACACACACGCGCTGTTCATTTCTGCACTGTGATCTCGGGGAGGTCGAGTGTGTTCTTGCAGTAAGCGTTTCAGATGGTAGACTGAGAGGCTATATAGACTGCATGATGCAGGCAGGTTGAATATAGACTGCATGATGCAGGCAGGTTGAATATAGACTGCATGATGCAGGCAGGTTGAATATAGACTGCATGCTGCAGGCAGGTTGAATATAGAATGCAGGCAGGTTTAATATAGACTGCATGATGCAGGCAGGTTGAATATAGACTGCAGGCAGGTTGAATATAGACTGCATGCTGCAGGCAGGTTGAATATAGACTGCAGGCAGGTTGAATATAGACTGCAGGCAGGTTGAATATAGACTGCAGGCAGGTTGAATATAGACTGCATGATGCAGGCAGGTTGAATATAGACTGCAGGCAGGTTGAATATAGACTGCAGGCAGGTTGAATATAGACTACATGATGCAGGCAGGTTGAATATAGACTGCAGGCAGGTTGAATATAGACTGCATGATGCAGGCAGGTTGAATATAGACTACATGATGCAGGCAGGTTGAATATAGACTGCAGGCAGGTTGAATATAGACTGCATGCTGCAGGCAGGTTGAATATAGACTGCATGAGGCAGGTTGAATATAGACTGCATGCTGCAGGCAGGTTAAATATAGACTGCAGGCAGGTTGAATATAGACTGCATGATGCAGGCAGGTTGAATATAGACTACATGATGCAGGCAGGTTGAATATAGACTGCAGGCAGGTTGAATATAGACTGCATGCTGCAGGCAGGTTGAATATAGACTGCATGAGGCAGGTTGAATATAGACTGCATGATGCAGGCAGGTTGAATATAGACTGCATGCTGCAGGCAGGTTGAATATAGACTGCATGAGGCAGGTTGAATATAGACTACATGCTGCAGGCAGGTTGAATATAGACTGCATGCTGCAGGCAGGTTGAATATAGACTGCATGCTGCAGGCAGGTTGAATATAGACTGCATGAGGCAGGTTGAATATAGACTGCATGCTGCAGGCAGGTTGAATATAGACTGCATGCTGCAGGTTGAATATAGACTGCATGCTGCAGGTTGAATATGGACTACATGCTGCAGGCAGCTTGAATATAGACTGCAGGCAGGTTGAATATAGACTGCATGTTGCAGACAGGTTGAATATAGACTGCATGCTGCAGGCAGCTTGAATATAGACTGCAGGCAGGTTGAATATAGACTGCAGGCTGCAGGTTGAATATAGACTGCATGGTGCAGGCAGGTTGAATATAGACTGCTTACTGCAGGTTGAATATAGACTGCATGATGCAGGCAGGTTGAATATAGACTGCAGGCAGGTTGAATATAGACTGCATGTTGCAGACAGGGTGAATATAGACTGCAGGCAGGTTGAATATAGACTGCATGTTGCAGACAGGGTGAATATAGACTGCAGACAGGTTGAATATAGACTGCATGCTGCAGGCAGGTTGAATATAGACTGCATACTGCAGGTTGAATATAGACTGCATGCTGCAGGCAGGTTAAATATAGACTGCAGGCAGGTTGAATATAGACTGCATGATGCAGGCAGGTTGAATATAGACTACATGATGCAGGCAGGTTGAATATAGACTGCAGGCAGGTTGAATATAGACTGCATGCTGCAGGCAGGTTGAATATAGACTGCATGAGGCAGGTTGAATATAGACTGCATGATGCAGGCAGGTTGAATATAGACTGCATGCTGCAGGCAGGTTGAATATAGACTGCATGAGGCAGGTTGAATATAGACTACATGCTGCAGGCAGGTTGAATATAGACTGCATGCTGCAGGCAGGTTGAATATAGACTGCATGCTGCAGGCAGGTTGAATATAGACTGCATGAGGCAGGTTGAATATAGACTGCATGCTGCAGGCAGGTTGAATATAGACTGCATGCTGCAGGTTGAATATAGACTGCATGCTGCAGGTTGAATATGGACTACATGCTGCAGGCAGCTTGAATATAGACTGCAGGCAGGTTGAATATAGACTGCATGTTGCAGACAGGTTGAATATAGACTGCATGCTGCAGGCAGCTTGAATATAGACTGCAGGCAGGTTGAATATAGACTGCAGGCTGCAGGTTGAATATAGACTGCATGGTGCAGGCAGGTTGAATATAGACTGCTTACTGCAGGTTGAATATAGACTGCATGATGCAGGCAGGTTGAATATAGACTGCAGGCAGGTTGAATATAGACTGCATGTTGCAGACAGGGTGAATATAGACTGCAGGCAGGTTGAATATAGACTGCATGTTGCAGACAGGGTGAATATAGACTGCAGGCAGGTTGAATATAGACTGCATGCTGCAGGCAGGTTGAATATAGACTGCATACTGCAGGTTGAATATAGACTGCATGATGCAGGCAGGTTGAATATAGACTGCATGATGCAGGCAGGTTGAATATAGACTGCATGCAGGTTGAATATAGACTGCATGCTGCAGGTTGAATATAGACTGCATGATGCAGGCAGGTTGAATATAGACTGCAGGCATGTTGAATATAGACTGCATGTTGCAGACAGGGTGAATATAGACTGCAGGCAGGTTGAATATAGACTGCATGTTGCAGACAGGGTGAGTATAGACTGCAGGCAGGTTGAATATAGACTGCATGTTGCAGACAGGGTGGATATAGACTGCAGGCTGGTTGAATATAGACTGCATGCTGCAGGCAGGTTGAATATAGACTGCATGCAGGTTGAATATAGACTGCAGACATGTTTAATATAAAATGCATGCTGCAGGTTGAATATAGACTGCAGGCAGCTTGAATATAGACTGCAGGCAGGTTGAATATAGACTGCATGCTGCAGGTTGAATATAGACTCCAGGCAGGTTGAATATAGACTGCATGCTGCAGGTTGAATATAGATTGCATGATGCAGGCAGGTTGAATATAGACTGCAGGCAGGTTGAATATAGACTGCAGGCTGCAGACAGGTTGAATATAGACTGCAGGCAGGTTGAATATAGACTGCATGTTGCAGACAGGGTGAATATAGACTGCAGGCAGGTTGAATATAGACTGCGGGCTGCAGGCAGGTTGAATATAGACTGCAGGCTGCAGGCAGGTTGAATATAGACTGCAGGCTGCAGGCAGGTTGAATATAGACTGCATGTTGCAGACAGGTTGAATATAGACTGCAGGCAGGTTGAATATAGACTGCAGGCAGGTTGAATATAGACTGCAGGCAGACTGAGACGCTGCAGACAGAGTGAGACAGAGTGAGAAGCTGCAGACAGAGTGAGAAGCTGTAGACAGAGTGAGACGTTGCAGACAGAGTGAGAAGCTGCAGACAGAGTGAGACGTTGCAGACAGAGTGAGAAGCTGCAGACAGAGAGAGAAGCTGCAGACAGAGTGAGAAGCTGCAGACAGAGAGAGACGTTGCAGACAGAGTGAGACGTTGCATACAGAGTGAGAAGCTGCAGACAGAGTGAGAAGCTGTAGACAGAGTGAGACGCTGCAGACAGAGTGAGAAGCTGCAGACAGAGAGAGAAGCTGTAGACAGAGTGAGACGCTGCAGACAGAGTGAGACGCTGCAGACAGAGTGAGAAGCTGCAGACAGAGTGAGACGTTGCAGACAGAGTGAGAAGCTGCAGACAGAGTGAGAAGCTGTAGACAGAGTGAGACGCTGCAGACAGAGTGAGAAGCTGCAGACAGAGAGAGAAGCTGTAGACAGAGTGAGACGCTGCAGACAGAGTGCTGCAGACAGAGTGAGACGCTGCAGACAGAGTGAGAAGCTGCAGACAGAGTGAGAAGCTGCAGACAGAGTGAGACGCTGCAGACAGAGTGAGAAGCTGCAGACAGAGTGAGAAGCTGCAGACAGAGTGAGAAGCTGCAGACAGAGTGAGACGCTGCAGACAGAGTGAGAAGCTGCAGACAGAGTGAGAAGCTGCAGACAGAGTGAGAAGCTGCAGACAGAGTGAGACAGAGTGAGAAGCTGCAGACAGAGTGAGACGCTGCAGACAGAGTGAGATGCTGCAGACAGAGTGAGAAGCTGCAGACAGAGTGAGACGCTGCAGACAGAGTGAGAAGCTGCAGACAGAGTGAGAAGCTGCAGAATGAGTGAGAAGCTGCAGACAGAGTGAGAAGCTGCAGACAGAGTAAGACAGAGTGAGAAGCTGCAGACAGAGTGAGACGCTGCAGACAGAGTGAGAAGCTGCATACAGAGTGAGAAGCTGCAGACAGAGTGAGACGCTGCAGACAGAGTGAGAAGCTGCAGACAGAGTGAGAAGCTGCAGACAGAGTGAGAAGCTGCAGACAGAGTGAGACGCTGCAGACAGAGTGAGACGCTGCAGACAGAGAGAGAAGCTGCAGACAGAGTGAGACGCTGCAGACAGAGTGATACGCTGCAGACAGAGAGAGAAGCTGCAGACAGAGTGAGAAGCTGCAGACAGAGTGAGACAGAGTGAGAAGCTGCATACAGAGTGAGACGCTGCAGACAGAGTGAGAAGCTGCAGACAGAGTGAGACGCTGCAGACAGAGTGAGAAGCTGCAGACAGAGTGATAAGCTGCAGACAGAGAGAGACAGAGTGAGAAGCTGCATACAGAGTGAGACGCTGCAGACAGAGTGAGACGCTGCAGACAGAGTGAGATGCTGCAGACAGAGTGAGAAGCTGCAGACAGAGTGAGACGCTGCAGACAGAGTGAGAAGCTGCATACAGAGTGAGAAGCTGCAGACAGAGTGAGACAGAGTGAGACGCTGCAGACAGAGTGAGAAGCTGCATACAGAGTGATAAGCTGCAGACAGAGTGATACGCTGCAGACAGAGTGAGAAGCTGTAGACAGAGTGAGACGCTGCAGACAGAGTGAGAAGCTGCAGACAGAGTAAGAAGCTGCAGACAGAGTGAGATGCTGCAGACAGAGTGAGAAGCTGCAGACAGAGTGAGACAGAGTGAGAAGCTGCAGACAGAGTGAGACGCTGCAGACAGAGTGAGAAGCTGCAGACAGAGTGAGAAGCTGCAGACAGAGTAAGAAGCTGCAGACAGAGTGAGAAGCTGCAGACAGAGTGAGACAGAGTGAGAAGCTACAGACAGAGTGAGACGCTGCAGACAGAGTGAGAAGCTGCATACAGAGTGAGAAGCTGCAGACAGAGTGAGAAGCTGCAGACAGAGTGAGAAGCTGCAGACAGAGTGAGACGCTGCAGACAGAGTGAGAAGCTGCAGACAGAGTGAGAAGCTGCAGACAGAGTGAGAAGCTGCAGACAGAGTGAGACGCTGCAGACAGAGTGAGACGCTGCAGACAGAGAGAGAAGCTGCAGACAGAGTGAGACGCTGCAGACAGAGTGAGACGCTGCAGACAGAGAGAGAAGCTGCAGACAGAGTGAGAAGCTGCAGACAGAGTGAGACAGAGTGAGAAGCTGCATACAGAGTGAGACGCTGCAGACAGAGTGAGAAGCTGCAGACAGAGTGAGAAGCTGCAGACAGAGTGAGACGCTGCAGACAGAGTGAGAAGCTGCAGACAGAGTGAGAAGCTGCAGACAGAGTGAGACACTGCAGACAGAGTGAGAAGCTGCAGACAGAGTGAGACGCTGCAGACAGAGTGAGATGCTGCAGACAGAGTGAGACGCTGCAGACAGAGTGAGAAGCTGCAGACAGAGAGAGAAGCTGCAGACAGAGTGAGACGCTGCAGACAGAGTGAGAAGCTGCAGACAGAGAGAGAAGCTGCAGACAGAGTGAGAAGCTGCAGACAGAGTGAGACGCTGCAGACAGAGTGAGAAGCTGCAGACAGAGAGAGAAGCTGCAGACAGAGTGAGACGCTGCAGACAGAGTGAGAAGCTGCAGACAGAGTGAGACGCTGCAGACAGAGTGAGACGCTGCAGACAGAGTGATAAGCTGCAGACAGAGTGAGAAGCTGCAGACAGAGTGAGACGCTGCAGACAGAGTGAGAAGCTGCAGACAGAGTGAGACGCTGCAGACAGAGTGAGAAGCTGCAGACAGAGTGAGAAGCTGCAGACAGAGTGAGAAGCTGCAGACAGAGTGAGACGCTGCAGACAGAGTGAGACGCTGCAGACAGAGAGAGAAGCTGCAGACAGAGTGAGACGCTGCAGACAGAGTGAGACGCTGCAGACAGAGAGAGAAGCTGCAGACAGAGTGAGAAGCTGCAGACAGAGTGAGACAGAGTGAGAAGCTGCATACAGAGTGAGACGCTGCAGACAGAGTGAGAAGCTGCAGACAGAGTGAGACGCTGCAGACAGAGTGAGATGCTGCAGACAGAGTGATAAGCTGCAGACAGAGAGAGACAGAGTGAGAAGCTGCATACAGAGTGAGACGCTGCAGACAGAGTGAAAAGCTGCAGACAGAGTGAGACGCTGCAGACAGAGTGAGATGCTGCAGACAGAGTGAGAAGCTGCAGACAGAGTGAGACGCTGCAGACAGAGTGAGAAGCTGCATACAGAGTGAGAAGCTGCAGACAGAGTGAGACAGAGTGAGACGCTGCAGACAGAGTGAGAAGCTGCAGACAGAGTGATACGCTGCAGACAGAGTGAGAAGCTGCAGACAGAGTGAGACACGGCTGCAGACAGAGTGAGACAGAGTGAGAAGCTGCAGACAGAGTAAGAAGCTGCAGACAGAGTGAGATGCTGCAGACAGAGTGAGAAGCTGCAGACAGAGTGAGACAGAGTGAGAAGCTGCAGACAGAGTGAGACGCTGCAGACAGAGTGAGAAGCTGCAGAATGAGTGAGAAGCTGCAGACAGAGTGAGAAGCTGCAGACAGAGTAAGAAGCTGCAGACAGAGTGAGACGCTGCAGACAGAGTGAGAAGCTGCAGACAGAGTGAGAAGCTGCAGACAGAGTGATACAGAGTGAGAAGCTGCAGACAGAGTGAGATGCTGCATACAGAGTGAGAAGCTGTAGACAGAGGGGACGCTGCAGACAGAGTGAGAAGCTGCAGACAGAGTGAGATGCTGCAGACAGAGTGAGACGCTGCAGACAGAGTGAGAAGCTGCAGACAGAGTGAGAAGCTGCAGACAGAGTGAGACGCTGCAGACAGAGTGAGAAGCTGCAGACAGAGTGAGAAGCTGCAGACAGAGTGAGAAGCTGCAGACAGAGTGAGACGCTGCAGACAGAGTGAGAAGCTGCAGACAGAGTGAGAAGCTGCAGACAGAGTGAGAAGCTGCAGACAGAGTGAGACAGAGTGAGAAGCTGCAGACAGAGTGAGACGCTGCAGACAGAGTGAGATGCTGCAGACAGAGTGAGAAGCTGCAGACAGAGTGAGACGCTGCAGACAGAGTGAGAAGCTGCAGACAGAGTGAGAAGCTGCAGAATGAGTGAGAAGCTGCAGACAGAGTGAGAAGCTGCAGACAGAGTAAGACAGAGTGAGAAGCTGCAGACAGAGTGAGACGCTGCAGACAGAGTGAGAAGCTGCATACAGAGTGAGAAGCTGCAGACAGAGTGAGACGCTGCAGACAGAGTGAGAAGCTGCAGACAGAGTGAGAAGCTGCAGACAGAGTGAGAAGCTGCAGACAGAGTGAGACGCTGCAGACAGAGTGAGACGCTGCAGACAGAGAGAGAAGCTGCAGACAGAGTGAGACGCTGCAGACAGAGTGAGACGCTGCAGACAGAGAGAGAAGCTGCAGACAGAGTGAGAAGCTGCAGACAGAGTGAGACAGAGTGAGAAGCTGCATACAGAGTGAGACGCTGCAGACAGAGTGAGAAGCTGCAGACAGAGTGAGACGCTGCAGACAGAGTGAGAAGCTGCAGACAGAGTGATAAGCTGCAGACAGAGAGAGACAGAGTGAGAAGCTGCATACAGAGTGAGACGCTGCAGACAGAGTGAGACGCTGCAGACAGAGTGAGATGCTGCAGACAGAGTGAGAAGCTGCAGACAGAGTGAGACGCTGCAGACAGAGTGAGAAGCTGCATACAGAGTGAGAAGCTGCAGACAGAGTGAGACAGAGTGAGACGCTGCAGACAGAGTGAGAAGCTGCATACAGAGTGATAAGCTGCAGACAGAGTGATACGCTGCAGACAGAGTGAGAAGCTGTAGACAGAGTGAGACGCTGCAGACAGAGTGAGAAGCTGCAGACAGAGTAAGAAGCTGCAGACAGAGTGAGATGCTGCAGACAGAGTGAGAAGCTGCAGACAGAGTGAGACAGAGTGAGAAGCTGCAGACAGAGTGAGACGCTGCAGACAGAGTGAGAAGCTGCAGACAGAGTGAGAAGCTGCAGACAGAGTAAGAAGCTGCAGACAGAGTGAGAAGCTGCAGACAGAGTGAGACAGAGTGAGAAGCTACAGACAGAGTGAGACGCTGCAGACAGAGTGAGAAGCTGCATACAGAGTGAGAAGCTGCAGACAGAGTGAGACGCTGCAGACAGAGTGAGAAGCTGCAGACAGAGTGAGAAGCTGCAGACAGAGTGAGACGCTGCAGACAGAGTGAGATGCTGCAGACAGAGTGAGAAGCTGCAGACAGAGTGAGACGCTGCAGACAGAGTGAGAAGCTGCAGACAGAGTGAGACAGAGTGAGACGCTGCAGACAGAGTGAGAAGCTGCAGACAGAGTGATACGCTGCAGACAGAGTGAGAAGCTGCAGACAGAGTGAGACGCGGCTGCAGACAGAGTGAGACAGAGTGATACGCTGCAGACAGAGTAAGAAGCTGCAGACAGAGTGAGATGCTGCAGACAGAGTGAGAAGCTGCAGACAGAGTGAGACAGAGTGAGAAGCTGCAGACAGAGTGAGACGCTGCAGACAGAGTGAGAAGCTGCAGAATGAGTGAGAAGCTGCAGACAGAGTGAGAAGCTGCAGACAGAGTAAGAAGCTGCAGACAGAGTGAGACGCTGCAGACAGAGTGAGAAGCTGCAGACAGAGTGAGAAGCTGCAGACAGAGTGATACAGAGTGAGAAGCTGCAGACAGAGTGAGATGCTGCATACAGAGTGAGAAGCTGCAGACAGAGTGAGACGCTGCAGACAGAGTGAGAAGCTGCAGACAGAGTGAGATGCTGCAGACAGAGTGAGACGCTGCAGACAGAGTGAGAAGCTGCAGACAGAGTGAGAAGCTGCAGACAGAGTGAGACAGAGTGAGAAGCTGCATACAGAGTGAGACGATGCAGACAGAGTGAGAAGCTGCAGACAGAGTGAGAAGCTGCAGACAGAGTGAGACGCTGCAGACAGAGTGAGACGCTGCAGACAGAGAGAGAAGCTGCAGACAGAGTGAGACGCTGCCGACAGAGTGAGACGCTGCAGACAGAGAGAGAAGCTGCAGACAGAGTGAGAAGCTGCAGACAGAGTGAGACAGAGTGAGAAGCTGCATACAGAGTGAGACGCTGCAGACAGAGTGAGAAGCTGCAGACAGAGTGAGAAGCTGCAGACAGAGTGAGACGCTGCAGACAGAGTGAGAAGCTGCAGACAGAGTGAGACGCTGCAGACAGAGTGAGACGCTGCAGACAGAGTGAGACAGAGTGAGACGCTGCAGACAGAGTGAGAAGCTGCAGACAGAGTGAGAAGCTGCAGACAGAGAGAGAAGCTGCAGACAGAGTGAGACGCTGCAGACAGAGTGAGAAGCTGCAGACAGAGAGAGAAGCTGCAGACAGAGTGAGAAGCTGCAGACAGAGTGAGACGCTGCAGACAGAGTGAGAAGCTGCAGACAGAGAGAGAAGCTGCAGACAGAGTGAGAAGCTGCAGACAGAGTGAGAAGCTGCAGACAGAGTGAGACAGAGTGAGAAGCTGCATACAGAGTGAGACGCTGCAGACAGAGTGAGAAGCTGCAGACAGAGTGAGACACTGCAGACAGAGTGAGAAGCTGCAGACAGAGTGATAAGCTGCAGACAGAGAGAGACAGAGTGAGAAGCTGCATACAGAGTGAGACGCTGCAGACAGAGTGAGACGCTGCAGACAGAGTGAGATGCTGCAGACAGAGTGAGAAGCTGCAGACAGAGTGAGACGCTGCAGACAGAGTGAGAAGCTGCATACAGAGTGAGAAGCTGCAGACAGAGTGAGACAGAGTGAGACGCTGCAGACAGAGTGAGAAGCTGCATACAGAGTGATAAGCTGCAGACAGAGTGATACGCTGCAGACAGAGTGAGAAGCTGTAGACAGAGTGAGACGCTGCAGACAGAGTGAGAAGCTGCAGACAGAGTAAGAAGCTGCAGACAGAGTGAGATGCTGCAGACAGAGTGAGAAGCTGCAGACAGAGTGAGACAGAGTGAGAAGCTGCAGACAGAGTGAGACGCTGCAGACAGAGTGAGAAGCTGCAGAATGAGTGAGAAGCTGCAGACAGAGTGAGAAGCTGCAGACAGAGTAAGAAGCTGCAGACAGAGTGAGAAGCTGCAGACAGAGTGAGACAGAGTGAGAAGCTACAGACAGAGTGAGACGCTGCAGACAGAGTGAGAAGCTGCATACAGAGTGAGAAGCTGCAGACAGAGTGAGACGCTGCAGACAGAGTGAGAAGCTGCAGACAGAGCGAGAAGCTGCAGACAGAGTGAGACGCTGCAGACAGAGTGAGAAGCTGCAGACAGAGTGAGAAGCTGCAGACAGAGTGAGAAGCTGCAGACAGAGTGAGACGCTGCAGACAGAGTGAGACGCTGCAGACAGAGAGAGAAGCTGCAGACAGAGTGAGACGCTGCAGACAGAGTGAGACGCTGCAGACAGAGAGAGAAGCTGCAGACAGAGTGAGAAGCTGCAGACAGAGTGAGACAGAGTGAGAAGCTGCATACAGAGTGAGACGCTGCAGACAGAGTGAGAAGCTGCAGACAGAGTGAGAAGCTGCAGACAGAGTGAGACGCTGCAGACAGAGTGAGAAGCTGCAGACAGAGTGAGAAGCTGCAGACAGAGTGAGACGCTGCAGACAGAGTGAGAAGCTGCAGACAGAGTGAGACGCTGCAGACAGAGTGAGATGCTGCAGACAGAGTGAGACGCTGCAGACAGAGTGAGAAGCTGCAGACAGAGAGAGAAGCTGCAGACAGAGTGAGACGCTGCAGACAGAGTGAGAAGCTGCAGACAGAGAGAGAAGCTGCAGACAGAGTGAGAAGCTGCAGACAGAGTGAGACGCTGCAGACAGAGTGAGAAGCTGCAGACAGAGAGAGAAGCTGCAGACAGAGTGAGACGCTGCAGACAGAGTGAGAAGCTGCAGACAGAGTGAGACGCTGCAGACAGAGTGAGACGCTGCAGACAGAGTGATAAGCTGCAGACAGAGTGAGAAGCTGCAGACAGAGTGAGACGCTGCAGACAGAGTGAGAAGCTGCAGACAGAGTGAGACGCTGCAGACAGAGTGAGAAGCTGCAGACAGAGTGAGACACTGCAGACAGAGTGAGAAGCTGCAGACAGAGTTAGATGCTGCAGACAGAGTGAGAAGCTGCAGACAGAGTGAGACGCTGCAGACAGAGTGAGACGCTGCAGACAGAGTGAGATGCTGCAGACAGAGAGAGAAGCTGCAGACAGAGTGAGAAGCTGCAGACAGAGTGAGACAGAGTGAGAAGCTGCATACAGAGTGAGACGCTGCAGACAGAGTGAGAAGCTGCAGACAGAGTGAGACGCTGCAGACAGAGTGAGATGCTGCAGACAGAGTGATAAGCTGCAGACAGAGAGAGACAGAGTGAGAAGCTGCATACAGAGTGAGACGCTGCAGACAGAGTGAAAAGCTGCAGACAGAGTGAGACGCTGCAGACAGAGTGAGATGCTGCAGACAGAGTGAGAAGCTGCAGACAGAGTGAGACGCTGCAGACAGAGTGAGAAGCTGCATACAGAGTGAGAAGCTGCAGACAGAGTGAGACAGAGTGAGACGCTGCAGACAGAGTGAGAAGCTGCAGACAGAGTGATACGCTGCAGACAGAGTGAGAAGCTGCAGACAGAGTGAGACGCGGCTGCAGACAGAGTGAGACAGAGTGAGAAGCTGCAGACAGAGTAAGAAGCTGCAGACAGAGTGAGATGCTGCAGACAGAGTGAGAAGCTGCAGACAGAGTGAGACAGAGTGAGAAGCTGCAGACAGAGTGAGACGCTGCAGACAGAGTGAGAAGCTGCAGAATGAGTGAGAAGCTGCAGACAGAGTGAGAAGCTGCAGACAGAGTAAGAAGCTGCAGACAGAGTGAGAAGCTGCAGACAGAGTGATACAGAGTGAGAAGCTGCAGACAGAGTGAGATGCTGCATACAGAGTGAGAAGCTGCAGACAGAGTGAGACACTGCAGACAGAGTGAGAAGCTGCAGACAGAGTTAGATGCTGCAGACAGAGTGAGAAGCTGCAGACAGAGTGAGAAGCTGCAGACAGAGTGAGACAGAGTGAGAAGCTGCATACAGAGTGAGACGCTGCAGACAGAGTGAGAAGCTGCAGACAGAGTGAGAAGCTGCAGACAGAGTGAGACGCTGCAGACAGAGTGAGACGCTGCAGACAGAGAGAGAAGCTGCAGACAGAGTGAGACGCTGCCGACAGAGTGAGACGCTGCAGACAGAGAGAGAAGCTGCAGACAGAGTGAGAAGCTGCAGACAGAGTGAGACAGAGTGAGAAGCTGCATACAGAGTGAGACGCTGCAGACAGAGTGAGAAGCTGCAGACAGAGTGAGAAGCTGCAGACAGAGTGAGACGCTGCAGACAGAGTGAGAAGCTGCAGACAGAGTGAGACGCTGCAGACAGAGTGAGATGCTGCAGACAGAGTGAGACAGAGTGAGACGCTGCAGACAGAGTGAGAAGCTGCAGACAGAGTGAGAAGCTGCAGACAGAGAGAGAAGCTGCAGACAGAGTGAGACGCTGCAGACAGAGTGAGAAGCTGCAGACAGAGAGAGAAGCTGCAGACAGAGTGAGAAGCTGCAGACAGAGTGAGACGCTGCAGACAGAGTGAGAAGCTGCAGACAGAGAGAGAAGCTGCAGACAGAGTGATACGCTGCAGACAGAGTGAGAAGCTGCAGACAGAGTGAGACGCTGCAGACAGAGTGAGACGCTGCAGACAGAGTGATAAGCTGCAGACAGAGTGAGAAGCTGCAGACAGAGTGAGACGCTGCAGACAGAGTGAGAAGCTGCAGACAGAGTGAGACGCTGCAGACAGAGTGAGAAGCTGCAGACAGAGTGAGCCAGAGTGAGAAGCTGCATACAGAGTGAGAAGCTGCAGACAGAGTGAGACAGAGTGAGACGCTGCAGACAGAGTGAGAAGCTGCATACAGAGTGATAAGCTGCAGACAGAGTGATACGCTGCAGACAGAGTGAGAAGCTGCAGACAGAGTGAGACGCGGCTGCAGACAGAGTGAGACAGAGTGAGAAGCTGCAGACAGAGTAAGAAGCTGCAGACAGAGTGAGACGCTGCAGACAGAGTGAGAAGCTGCAGACAGATTGAGACGCTGCAGGCAGAGTGAGACGCTGCAGACAGAGTGAGACAGAGTGAGAAGCTGCAGACAGAGAGAGAAGCTGCAGACAGAGTGAGAAGCTGCAGACAGAGTGAGAAGCTGCAGACAGAGAGAGAAGCTGCAGACAGAGTGAGACGCGGCTGCAGACAGAGTGAGAAGCTGCAGACAGATTGAGACGCGGCTGCAGACAGAGTGAGACGCTGCAGGCAGAGTGAGAAGCTGCAGACAGATTGAGACGCGGCTGCAGACAGAGTGAGAAGCTGCAGACAGAGTGAGAAGCTGCAGACAGATTGAGACGCTGCAGGCAGAGTGAGAAGCTGCAGACAGAGTAAGAAGCTGCAGACAGAGTGAGATGCTGCAGACAGAGTGAGAAGCTGCAGACAGAGTGAGAAGCTGCAGACAGAGTGAGAAGCTGCAGACAGAGTGATAAGCTGCAGACAGAGTGATACGCTGCAGACAGAGTGAGACAGTGCAGACAGAGTGAGACAGTGTGTGGTGGTGTTCATCAACTACAGTAGCACCCTCTACCCACCAGCTGCAGGGAGGCCAGCTAAGGAGAGGCGTCTGTCACACAGCTGTCTACACAGCGACTTCTGCTACTCGAACATGGTGATATCTCTACAGAACATCACATGTCATATGTCGTAACCTAACAACGTCCACATAGAAGATGTCACAAGAGATGTGTAAATCACGCATATGTGACCACTGTGTTCCTGCTCTGCCTGAATAATGGACACATGGAGACAGGATGGACGGAGTACTTCTTTTCTTTATACTGTCAAGCATAAAAGACATACAATGCCGTCAGCCTTAAGCACATCAATGTTGGTAAGTACACACATATCTCTTATCATTCACGGATAGACTGAGGTAGATGAATCAGACATTAGAATATAAAACATTAGAAAATACAATTGACCAAAAACATCACAACATACCATACAATGCCGTCAGCCTTAAGCACATCAATGTTGGTAAGTACACACATCTCTGTGGTAGGAGAAAACTCCAGTTAGAACACACACTTCTCAGCAGCGCCAGGTGTAAGGCCCCTCCCCCCTCATGAATACTGGTTTACCAACGTGCTCATATAATAGTTCGCGAAAACGGCCAGATCTCTTATAAACAGATACACAACTGCACATCATCAACATCAAACCACTGTTCATAACTCGGTTCATTACTTGGAAACCTATTTACAACATTATTGGCTTAGACCAGAGATATAACATCAAGGTACACAGATAGCTGCTTACCTCTTATCATTCACGGATAGAATGAGGTAGAAACAGCACGTAAAGCCAGATACCATACGTCGCGCAGCAAATACGTCACTTCCTCCTGAAGTGACGATTTCAAAATAAAAGACCTATTTACAATAGTTGGTTATCCCAAATCATTCAGAATTTACAATAAACTAAAAACGGTAAACTAAAACAGCTGATCATTCTTCAAACCGTTACACATACATCAAGTGGTATCTTTTGTAAAAGAGAGGGAGGGATGTATGAAGGGACTCCAGGGATATAATCCCAAGCTGTATTAATTTTGGCAGCTATTTTCATTTTAGTTTTAGTCTTAGTCATGTGTCAAGTGCTCCTTTTTCATTTTCATCATATTTAGTCATCTGCATTTATTTTTCGTTTAGTCAGTTTTAGTCAACTAAATGTCTGAGCATTTTAGTCTTAGTCAGTGTTAGTCTCGATTTTGTCTTTTTTGTTTTTGTCTAGATTTAGTCGCAGAAAACTGATGATTTTTGTCTAGTTTTCGCTAATGAAAAAAAGGCATTTTATATTTTTATATTGTAAATAATGCAATTCTATTTATTAAGTATAGTCTAGCCCAAACCCTATCAGCTGATTCACAATAAGTTCAGTAGAAGACTAGAAGCCCAATACAATAGTAACCAAACATTCCTTGAAATGGTCAATAGATTCAGAAATAGTCAGACATGGAATGGAACATATTCTGATTGAAATTGCTTTTTAATTTTTTAACCAACAAAGCAACATTAGGATAGTGTAAATACACAGTACACACTGATTGCAATTCTTACTGGGACCTACTGTACAAATTTCACACACGGGTGGGACGATACATCGATCCAGATCGATATATCGATCTATTATCAATAATCAAATAGGATCGATGCCACGTAAAAAGATTGATTCATATTGCGATACTCTTATTTTGAAAATCCGGCGACGGCAACGTCATCGCCCCGCGCCCAGTGTTGTGAAACTCAAACTCCGTTTAACATCACAGCAGACAGCAGTAGCGTCTAGAGCGTCACTACTAGAGCAAGACTAGTGTGCCTATTCTGTGACCCAAAACATGTCCCTGCTGTTTTATTCCACAACGGGTCCAATGCATCTAACCTGCTTTGCAATCCTCGTCACTCCATTATGCCCACGTCGCGTTAAAGATCGAAGATAACGTTACTTTAGCGTGAGCTAACAAGCTAACCCAGAGCCATAGGCAGAGAGAAGTGGGGACTGGGAGGGTGCATTCTCGGGGATAGCCCCACTAACAGGATCTGGCCGGTACTGCACCTTGGGACTCCCAATATGCTTTTCCAGCCAAAATACAGCTCTGTGACAGTGAATAGGATATTAATATCGAGAAAAAAATTAACCAAAAACAGTGAACAGGAGGTCTATTTGTATTAAAAACAATAGATTGTTTTTCATTTTCTGGAAGAGCTCAAAAATAAAAATGTCATGATATTTCCATTGCCTTTTTGTTGATTTAAATGTTACTGATTGTATTAAATGGGCACATAATATCGCCTCATATCGATTGCAGGCACCTGAATCGAATCGTATCGTATCGTGGCAGACTGTGTGATATCGGATAATATCGTATCGTTGTCCAAAGAATCGATATCGTATCGTATCGTGATTAAACTGGTGATTCCCACCCCTACGTCACACACACATTCCCTTTTGTCCCTCAAGTCGTACCGTAGATCGCTGACATCACTTAAAATGGCGGCCCCCATCAGAGCATTCGTCTAATAACATTAGCTTAGCGACCCTGCCACCGCACTTCTATGTGCATAAAGTGTGGTAACAAAATATCACAGCCCCTAAGACTGGGAGCGTCTACTAAGCATGTACCCAACATTATATGAAAAATAAAAAGTCATTACGACGTTTTAGTGCACTTCAAGCGCTAAAGGGATTCATAACTTATAGCAGGGTCAATCTCAGTGTTAGTACTCGTCTGTTTCTTTTCTTTTCATACTAACATTACCTTTTTGAGTGAACGTGGTCTTGTCCTTGTGGTATTCATGTGTAATGTTGATAGTAGTGGGTGTACACAGATGAAAGAGAGCAAGTCTGTGTCTGGGATATAGGTCCCGACTCCCAGGCTATTAGCTATTAGCTCTTCTGGCAGCCTAGCCATCCTCTCAGCCTCTGTTGTCTTAAATGCTATGTTCTTTTGGTAGAACTGTTCGGCTGCCGCAGGAGTGTTGAGAGAGTAGCAGATTCCGTTCATGGTTATTGGTGCTGTAGTCACGAGAGACCTGGGACACGTTTTTTAGCCTCACGTATGTTATGTAGCTTAGATTTTAGCCATACACGCTGCTGAGCTTAACCCGGAAACGGAAATGGGAAATGCTGAAATAATAACGTGACTTATTCTAAAAGTTATAATTATTTTGTCTCATCTTGTTTTAGTCAACATAAATTAAGAGAGAATTCGTCATGGTTTTTGTAAACTACATTTTTGTGTACTCAGTTGTGGTCAACGATATGTGTTGTGAAGGGCCAGATTAAACCGAATATATATATTTATTTATATATATATATTTAATTGTATTTGTATATTCTCTAATATTCCCTGATATCCCTTGTATATTCCTTGTACAATATGCATTGAATATCCATTCTAGCCTACTGAACATCCCATAATAGTCTCCATTCTACTATTGGTCGAGACCTTGGTGCCAGGCTGCCATACCCCTCAGACCCAGTTCAAACGTACCGCTCCACATGTACGAACAAGTCCTAGTTCCGCGTAGGAATCTGACTACCGCACCACTAATGGGACTATTTGTTCATAGTGCGTATATATACTGCGCTACTAAAGTAGGACTTTCTTTTCAGTCCAGTTTCTTACCCTCCAATAGAGTCACAGACGTAAAGCCTCCCCGCGACGCCACGTGTGGGAGTAAGGCCAAGTTCGCCTACCATCGGTATTGAGACATCGTGTATATTAATATTTGAATAGTCATATTTGGCACTATATCGTCGAGTTGGACGTAGTCTATTAAGCTAATAATAGTCTGTTAATATATAGTGCTTCGTGCGGTGAGAATACTACCGTAGTCAGTACCCCATCGTTTCGGGCAGAGAACTGGCTGCTTACCCAGGGTGGTTGACCCCACGTGAAGCTGCACCCGAGGAGCCCCAGAGCCGACGAGCGAGTGGACCTGTATACCGGATTATTCTACCGACGACAGCCCGCCTTCCCAGGCACGGATTATGCTTTGTACACATTGATTATTCCATGGATAAAGACCCCCGACACTGCCGTGTGTTGGAACCCCCCCCCTGGAGAGGACGCAAGGTGAGGAGACGCTCTGCAAGACGAGGTCGCTTCACGTCTCTCCTCTGTGGACCGGATGACGCCGGCCCACAAAGAGTCCACCTGCTTTCATCTGTGGTCCAAGGATCGCCGGCGCATTGAACGGCACTACAGTGGGTTCACCTGGGATACCCTTGGCCGGATGAGGCAGTCGGATTCTACCCCCCCCCCCTTCCTACTCCTGTCGGCTTACAAGCGACCGGATTAACCCCCTCTAGTGTATCCAGTATATAATCATTAAAGTATCATTGCTGTTATTCCTTAAACTATTCCAGGTCGTATATGTACCACCTGCGCCTTCAGAGATTGGACATTCTCTATTGATATACCGACGAATACTCTTGCCATAAAAGTGCATACTAATTCCATTCATAAATGTGATTGATTTGATTAAGTGCTTGCTCTACACACCATCGCTGTGTAGAAATAAAGACCTATTTCTAATTCGTACATTTGTGTTGGATCCGTTTCATCTACGTGACAGTGTTCATCATAATATATTTATGCCGTGTACTGGGTGGCCGAATATTAAGTACAAAGGTAGTGGTAGTAAGTATCATATCTAGTAATACAGTCAGGGAATTGTACCCCTCAGTTACAATATGTAATTAACTATTTAGTTGCGTTGGCGTCACGTGGTCTTTAATAACGTGACGTCACGCCTCGTTGTCGTCATGAAAAAAACCTTCGTTGACGAACATCTTTCGTCATCAATTTAGTCAACAAAATTAACACTGATCCCAAGGTACAAGGACGAAGGAAGTCTTCCTTAAAAAACACACACATATAAGTAGCAAAGCCACAGTAATACTCAGGACGGGTGCAAGGAAGAAGGAAGTCCTCCATCATCGATGCCCAGCTAAAAACAAAGTAGGGTGGGTCATTCAATAGCATAACAGGGGATAGGTAGCCTCCATACGAACACATGTAATCAGGAATGTGTAGAGGTGGTTGCAGAGAGGAGGATGAGGAAGATGTTACATGCTGAGAGGAGGAAGAGGAGGATGAGGAGGATGTTACATGCTGTCCTGGAGAGGAGGATGAGAAAGACGTGGGGTGTTTGCGTGGGGAAGAACTGGTTCCAAGGCTCATAAAACCTGGGCAAAAAAGTAAATAGTTTGCAAAGAAAGAACAATTTTCTGTCAGGAAACCTTTTTAGGCAAAGTATATACAGGTGTGAATGTACAGTGAACGTTCATACACTCACATTCATTCTTGCTGATATCCCCTTCATCTAGAGAGTATTGAAGATGTGTAATATAATATTATGATCCCTAAATTCTGAAGTGGGGCTTCTGTAAATTATCTTATATAATACATCATTAGCAAGTTGTCTAAATAAAACACATTTCCCAGCCTCTGATTGGCAGGTGGTTTTGCACATGGTGTATACTTTTTGACAAGGACGTGGTCTCCGCCCGGGAACACCACTTGGCAGGCTAAAGACATCGGATTGGCCAAGAACATCGGCTCCCTGCATCAATAACCAATCAGATGTGGTTGGCCTGCCAAGTCGTGTTCTCAGGGTCAAAAAAATACATTATTTATTTTCAGAATAAATGCAGCTTAAAGCTGCTGCCTCTGGGAGTGGAAATACTTTGTTGCTGCCCGGCTTGAAAAGTTTAATAATAATAAATAATAACTTTATTTGTATAGCACTTTTCATACAGAAATTGCAGTTCAAAGTGCTTCACAACAGTAAAAAATACAGGCATAAGCGAGCATAACAAATTAAATACAAAAAGATAGAGAGATAGCAATGTAAGGTAAATCACAGTTTTCAGTAATACAAATAGAATAGATTAGATAGAGTAAAAAAGTGCGGTTTGATTCAGTTTGAAATAGGCTAAAAATTATAAATAGAACCGACAGTAAAAAGTGTTAGTTACCGGGGTTACCGGGGCCAGTTTCTAATTGCAGCCTCCCGTAGGTGCTCTTTGAGAGCTGTTTTGAAGGAGGGTAGGGATTCACATTATTTTACGGCTGTGGGTAGGGCGTTCCACATTATTCTGGCATAATTGCTAAATGTGTTTAGTCCCTTGTTTGAGCCGAATCTGGGTTGAACATGATTTGTGGAACTCCCTCTGGTGTTGTGGTCGTGGAATTCACTGACCTTTGGGAAGTATTTCAACATGTACATGGGTACCTTAGTGGTGTAGTGTATCTTGTAGACCAGGCCCATTGCCAGTTGCTGTACTGCACATTTCTCGATTCTGATTGGCTGAAACAGTCAAGTTACACGTGGGTATTTGTAATAACCCCACGCTCTTGGTCCCAGGACCCGCCCACAACCGCATTACCATGCAAGTTTTTAGAAGTGAAAGTAAGATGGTGGACAATAACCTTACAAATGAATATGTTGATAGGGTCATAAAGACTAAATGAAAAACGATTCTGTCACAGCGAATGTGTTAGTTTCTTAAACAATGTTCGATGATGTAATTGATGGGTCATGAGTCATTGTGGAACAAAAAAAAAATTACGCGAATTGATTGATTGATTGATTGATTAATTGCAAATGTTCTCTGTTTCGAAGTTGGTTAAGGTTAGAGTTTGTCTTTAGAGCAGGGCGATAGACCACCAGCCCTGATTCCAAACTCTAACCTTAACCAACTTCGAAAGAGAGTGACTTTGAAAGAGTGCCTAAACTTAACCAGTTGGAAAGAAGGCGGACAGTAATAAAATTAGCAATCAATCAATCAATCGCTAATTTTATTAATGACCGCCTTGTTTCCAAATGGTTACGTTTAGGCACTCTTTCGAAGTCGCTCTCTTTCGAAGTTGGTTAAGGTTAGAGTAGGTTGACCAAACGTCCTCTTTTGCTGGGACATGTCCTCTTTTCACGCCCTGTCCGGGGCATCCGGGGGGGGGGGGGGTTTATAAATTCATGGTAATGTCCGGGGATTCATTGTTTTCAGTTTCAGTTTCAATTTCACGGCCCTTTGCGAGCATCTGAAGGCTCGGGACTGCATTTTTTGCAGTACATATAAATTACCGAATTAAAGCGCTATTCGTTGCCGTTCGAATGCCATCTGAATCGCCAAAATCCGTGCCTCGGTTCTCGAGTTACATGCCGATATGTCAGGCGTGCAACTTTTTACATGGCGCGCCAGATTATCTCCCCGGACTCCCGGAGAATCATGCAGCTGCAGAGCCGCAGAGTCAGCGGCGCTCTCAGGGCCGCGCGCTGACGGCCGCGCTGTGAGGGCCGCTCAGCAGCGCCACCCACCCAATGGCTGAATTGCCAATGGCTGAATTGGAGTATTGCACTGTGCGGGCACAGCTGCGAGATCCGCGTGGGGCCAGACTCGAGGGAGTAAATTAACTATACTTTTGCTCACACAATATCTTGAATGAATGCGTTTATTTATTTTGAACATAAATTGAAAATAAATAATAATAAAAAACAAGTAATAAACAGATTAAAAAACAAACAAGCAGGAGTATAGAATGAAGTGTAAACGTATGTATTCCTACCCCCTTGATTGATTGATTGATTGAAAACTTTATTAACAGATTGCAGAATGGGTACAATACAGTACGGCTCAATACATACAATTGTTAAGGGGATGCAGACCAGAGAAAGACTTTCATCTTGTTTACATCAGGATCCCCCATTTTCAATTCATCATAACATATGACATACATGACATACAGATAGACAGTATTCAGTATACCTTCACACTCTATTATCTTATGCAACTCATATTCACTCCACAAACTGAAATATACATACATTGTTGAATGAACAGCCTGTTTCTTGAAGTTAGACTCTCCTCTAAATTGTAACCCCCCTCTCTATAACAGAATTGTTGGATGTTACCCGGGAGTTGTTTCGTGCTTTAAACATGATTGGTGCAGTCTTAAATTCAGCCAGGTCCCAGAGTTTCATGGCATGTGATTTAAAAAATAGTGTGTTTGTGTGTTCCAGATATCCTACCTCATTGATAATCAAATCTAAATCAAATGTATTTGTAAGGCCCAACAACACACGTTAATGTCCCTTCAGGCCCATGTCCCTTCAGGCTATGGATTTGTGGTGTTTTCCAGCTTATACAAAAAGAAAACTTCAGAATGTTATCTTTCAAAAGAGACCAGGCTTATGCATGTGCTATAAGCATAAAGTATAAAGATAAGCTTTGCAAAAAAAGTATGCAGTCCTCAAGTTCAAGTAAAATCTTTGAGTAAACTTTGAGTAGAGATTCAAGATTCAAGAGGTTTATTCATCACATACAGTACAGTACACAAGACATAGTGAAATGAAGGTGGCCATGCCCGCTTCGATTGTGCAAAGTATCATTAAGTATCTCGAGGCTGGGGCCAGCATGTCCTCTTTTTTGGAAATCAAAATATGGTCACCCTAGGTTAGAGTTTGTCTTTAGAGCAGGGCGATAGACCACCAGCCCTGATTCCAAACTCTAACCTTAACCAACTTCGAAAGAGAGCGACTTCGAAAGAGCCCCTAAACTTAACCAGTTGGAAACAAGGCGGACAGTAATAAAATTAGCAATCAATCAATCAATCAATCAATCAATCAATCAATCAATCAATCAATCAATCAATCAATCAATCAATCAATCAATCAATCAATCAATCAATCAATTCAATAATCCATGCTCACTTAAAACAGCACACCTCCCAGCTGCTTCTATAGAAAGTAGTTTAAAAAAAAATCCCCTCTTATAGGGCAAAGAACCCCCCCCCCTATATAGGGCAAAGAAAACGTTTTTTAATTTGTTTTACCTACTTTCTATAGAAGCATCTAAGAATGAAGTTCTATAGAAAGTAGGTCCAAAACAAAAGAAAAGTTGGATGTGTTAGTTTGTTGGATGTCTAGTTGAAAGACAGTTGGATGTGTTAGTTTGTTGGATGTCTTAGTTGAAAGACAGTTGGATGTGTTAGTTTGTTGGATGTCTAGTTGAAAGACAGTTGGATGTGTTAGTTTGTTGGATGTCTTAGTTGAAAGACAGTTGGATGTGTTAGTTTGTTGGATGTCTTACGCTGCTCCCATAGTCGAGCGGATCGTACACGGAGCAGACTCCCGTGGACTCAAAGCGGACCCAAAGGGTACTCAAAGCAGACCCAAAGCAGACTCCAAGTGCGAAGCTCCAATTTTCTAATGCGCCGCTGACTTGGTGTCACACAAAACGCAGATTTTGGTTGACATCGACATTTTTGATTATTTCAGTTAACAAACTTTGCCATCTTATTTATATTGAAACATATTTTTTAATAAATTGTATAGTACAGTTTGCTCTGGTAATCCACTGGAAATCCACCCCTCTGGTGGGATCAAGATAATCCAGTTGTTTGGGATCAAACTGATCCCAATCCTGTGGTGTCTGTTTGAACTACCCATTTTGAAGATTTGATCCAGATTAAAGCTTGGATTTTATTTCCTGATCTGATCGGATATCAAAGTGATCCTAATCCTGTTTTTTTATTTTCAACTACCTAAAATCCAAATATGATCCAATCAGATAGGTATTAAAATTGTTGAACTCCTGGGCCCAGATTATACAGTAGTCTCCAGATTATACAGCCGTCTCCACATTATACAGTAGTCCCCAGATTATACAGCCGTCTCCAGATTATACAGTTGTCTCCAGATTATACAGTAGTCCCCAGATTATACAGCCGTCTCCAGATTATACAGTAGTCTCCAGATTATACAGTAGTCCCCAGATTATACAGTAGTCTCCAGTAGTCTCCAGATTATACAGTAGTCTCCAGATTATACAGTAGTCTCCAGTAGTCTCCAGATTATACAGCCGTCTCTAGATTATACAGTAGTCTCCAGATTATACAGTAGTCTCCATATTATACAGTTGTCTCCAGATTATACAGTAGTCTCCATATTATACAGTAGTCTCCATATTATACAGTCTCCAGATTATACAGTAGTCTCCAGATTATACAGTAGTCTCCATATTATACAGTAGTCTCCAGATTATATAGTATTGAAGTGGCTAATCCTTCACAAATTTCCATTTAGCCACTGGAGTTAGTTGCAGAGTTGGCCGACGCGCATTCATCATAAAGCACACACGGAGATGATGTAAGTAGAGGTATATTTATTAAACATAAACTCCGGTTGACTTTTCTATACTAAATAAAATAATATCGAACAGGATCTTGACAAAGTAAACGATATAATTGGTCTGGCTTGATGCGGTCAAAAAAACATTGCACACCAAACGCCGCTGTCTAACTCAGCTGTCAAACATTTAATTCACTGATTTGAAGACACCAGAAGGTGGGGGGGGTGCATCTATGAATGAATCTATGCCACGCCCCCACAGTCATCAACAGATAAGTGTACAGGTAATTATACATTTCAAGATTAATTTAAATCATACAGGTAAGTACAATTTCATATCAATTATTAATATAATCCATAAATCTAAATATATTTTTGTTACATGTTTCCCATCAAACTCAAATTGGGTCAATATGGCTCCAACAAGTAGTCTCCAGATTATACAGCAGTCTCCAGATTATACAGTAGTCTCCATATTATACAGCCGTCTACATATTATACAGTCTCCAGATTATACAGTAGTCTCCAGATTATACAGCCGTCTCCAGATTATACAGTAGTCTCCAGATTATACAGCCGTCTCTAGATTATACAGCCATCTCCAGATTATACAGTAGTCTCCAGATTATACAACCATCTCCAGATTATACAGTAGTCTCCAGATTATACAGTAGTCTCCAGATTATACAGCCGTCTCCAGATTATACAGTAGTCTCCAGATTATAATGCCATCTACAGTAGTCTCCAGATTATACATTTGTCTCCAGATTATACAGTAGTCTCCAGATTATACAGTAGTCTCCATATTATACAGCCGTCTCCATTTTATACAGCCGTCTTCCGATTATACAGCCTCCAGATTATACAGCAGTCTCCAGATTATACAGCCATCTTCCGATTATACAGTAGTCTCCAGATTATACAGTAGTCTCCAGATTATACAGCCGTCTCCAGATTATACAGTAGTCTCCAGATTATACAGCCGTCTCCAGATTATACAGCCATCTCCAGATTATACAGTAGTCTCCAGATTATACAGCCATCTCCAGATTATACAGTAGTCTCCAGATTATACAGTAGTCTCCAGATTATACAGCCGTCTCCAGATTATACAGTAGTCTCCAGATTATAATGCCATCTACAGTAGTCTCCAGATTATACATTTGTCTCCAGATTATACAGTAGTCTCCAGATTATACAGTAGTCTCCAGATTATACAGCCATCTACAGTAGTCTCCAGATTATACAGTAGTCTCCAGATTATACAGTAGTCTCCAGATTATACAGCTGTCTCCAGATTATACAGTCGTCTCCAGATTACACAGTAGTCTCCAGATTATACAGTAGTCTCCAGATTATACAGCCATCTCCAGATTATACAGTAGTCTCCAGATTATACAGTAGTCTCCAGATTATACAGCCATCTACAGTAGTCTTCAGATTATACAGTAGTCTCCAGATTATACAGTAGTCTCCTGATTATAATGCCATCTACAGTAGTCTCCAGATTATACATTTGTCTCCAGATTATACAGTAGTCTCCAGATTATACAGTAGTCTCCAGATTATACAGCTGTCTCCAGATTATACAGTAGTCTCCAGATTATACAGTAGTCTCCAGATTATACAGCTGTCTCCAGATTATACAGTAGTCTCCAGATTATACAGTAGTCTCCAGATTATACAGCCATCTCCAGATTATACAGTAGTCTCCAGATTATACAGCCATCTACAGTAGTCTTCAGATTATACAGTAGTCTCCAGATTATACTGTAATCACCAGATTATACAGCCATCTCCAGATTATACAGCCGTCTCCAGATTATACAGTAGTCTCCAGATTATACAGCCATCTCCAGATTATACAGTAGTCTCCAGATTATACAGTAGTCTCCAGATTATACAGTAGTCTCCAGATTATACAGCCGTCTCCAGATTATACAGCCATCTCCAGATTATACAGTAGTCTCCAGATTATACAGCCGTCTCCAGATTATACAGCCATCTCCAGATTATACAGTAGTCTCCAGATTATACAGTAGTCTCTATATTATACAGCCGTCTCCATTTTATACAGCTGTCTCCAGATTATACAGTAGTCTCCAGATTATACAGCCGTCTCCAGATTATACAGCCATCTCCAGATTATACAGTAGTCTCCAGATTATACAGTAGTCTCCAGATTATACAGCCGTCTCCAGATTATACAGTAGTCTCCAGATTATAATGCCATCTACAGTAGTCTCCAGATTATACATTTGTCTCCAGATTATACAGTAGTCTCCAGATTATACAGTAGTCTCCAGATTATACAGCCATCTACAGTAGTCTCCAGATTATACAGTAGTCTCCAGATTATACAGTAGTCTCCAGATTATACAGCTGTCTCCAGATTATACAGTCGTCTCCAGATTATACAGTAGTCTCCAGATTATACAGTAGTCTCCAGATTATACAGCCATCTCCAGATTATACAGTAGTCTCCAGATTATACAGTAGTCTCCAGATTATACAGCCATCTACAGTAGTCTTCAGATTATACAGTAGTCTCCAGATTATACAGCCGTCTCCAGATTATACAGCCATCTCCAGATTATACAGTAGTCTCCAGATTATACAGTAGACTCCAGATTATACAGCCGTCTCCAGATTATACAGTATTCTCCTGATTATAATGCCATCTACAGTAGTCTCCAGATTATACATTTGTCTCCAGATTATACAGTAGTCTCCAGATTATACAGTAGTCTCCAGATTATACAGCCATCTACAGTAGTCTTCAGATTATACAGTAGTCTCCAGATTATACAGTAGTCTCCAGATTATACAGCTGTCTCCAGATTATACAGTCGTCTCCAGATTATACAGTAGTCTCCAGATTATACAGTAGTCTCCAGATTATACAGCCATCTCCAGATTATACAGTAGTCTCCAGATTATACAGCCATCTACAGTAGTCTTCAGATTATACAGTAGTCTCCAGATTATACTGTAGTCACCAGATTATACAGCCATCTCTAGATTATACAGCCATCTACAGTAGTCTCCAGATTATACAGCCGTCTCCAGATTATACAGTAGTCTCCAGAATATACAGCCGTCTCCATTTTATACAGTAGTCTCCAGATTATACAGTAGTCTCCAGATTATACAGTAGTCTCCAGATTATACAGTAGTCTCCAGATTATACAGTAGTCTCCAGATTATACAGTAGTCACCAGATTATACAGCTGTCTCCAGATTATACAGCTGTATACAGTCGTCTCCAGTTCCTAATGCACACCGTGATAATGCACCAAGGCTGTTGGTCTAACAGAAGTTATAACAGGTAGTTACGGAACATTGGTGAGTGGCTATAAAATATGTAAGACGTTTTATTTTATTTACAAAATGGGTACTTTATAAAGGAGTGTTGGAATCAATCAGATTTGGTAATGTACCCATGTACATTGATGTTCCTCTATATCACGCCACAATACCCCAATATCTGCATTTAGCCAAACAGACAACAGAGTAATCACCACGAGTACCACTCAAAGTTAGGAATATTAACACCCCCTGATCATTTGAATCTTTGCAGTGTAGCTGGTTTTACGGTTTTTTATTGTTCCTAACAATAATGGAATTCAGTTTTTTTCCAATAGCCATTCAGCAGGGCCAATGGAATCATCAACATGTATTCTCAGAAACAAATAAATTTGAATGATTGAGTCCGAGTGATGATATTCCCCGGTGTCCGAGCGATCTCGTTGTTATCGCTGATAACAATGTCAGATTGTTGTAATCCAATTTCCAAAATATATTGTCGGGTGTATAATGTGATTTAGGTGCAGCGTCTACAGTATGATGTGAAGCAGACATTGTCAGACGGTGTATAATGTGATGTAGGTGCATTTAGGTACTTATACTATACACACTTTGTACTACTATATACTATACACACTGAGTACTACTATATACTATACACACTGAGTACTACTATATACTATACACACTCAGTATAGTATATAGTAGTACTCATTGTGTATAGTATATAGTAGTACTCAGTGTGTATAGTATAATTATAGTAGTACTCAGTGTGTATATAGTATATATTCATACTCAGTGTGTATAGCATATAGTCGTATTCAGTGTGTATATAGTATATATTCGTACTCAGTGTGTATAGTATATAGTAGTACTCCGTGTGTATAGTAGTACTCAGTGTGTATAGTATATATTAGTACTCAGTGTGTATAGTATTAGTACTCAGTGTGTATAGTATATAGTAGTACTGAGTCTGTATAGTATATAGTAGTACTCAGTGTGTATAGTATATAGTAGTACTCAGTGTGTATAGTATATAGTAGTACTCAGTCTGTATAGTATATATTAGTACTCAGTGTGTATAGTATATAGTAGTACTCAGTGTGTATAGTATATAGTAGTACTCAGTGTGTATAGTATATATTCGTACTCAGTGTGTATAGTATATATTCATACTCAGTGTGTATAGTATATAGTAGTACTCAGTGTGTATAGTATATAGTAGTACTCAGTGTGTATAGTATATAGTAGTACTCAGTGTGTATAGTATAGAGTAGTACTCAGTGTGTATAGTATATAGTAGTACTGAGTCTGTATAGTATATATTAGTACTCAGTTTGTATATTATATATTCATACTCAGTGTGTATAGTATATAGTAGTACTCAGTGTGTATAGTATATAGTAGTAATCAGTGTGTATAGTATATAGTAGTACTCAGTGTGTATAGTATATAGTAGTACTCAGTGTGTATAGTATATATTCATACTCAGTGTGTATAGTATATAGTAGTACTGAGTGTGTATAGTATATAGTAGTACTCAGTGTGTATAGTATATAGTAGTACTCAGTGTGTATAGTATATATTAGTACTCAGTGTGTATAGTATATAGTAGTACTGAGTCTGTATAGTATATAGTAGGGTTAGTATAGTATATAATATAATATATATATATATATATATATATATATATATATATATATATATATATATATATATATATATATATATGTGTATATATATATATATATATATATATATATATATATATATATATATATATATATATATATATATATATATATATATATATATATATATATATATATATATATATAGTATAGTATCAGTGGATGCTGCTGACCAAATTTTTAGGTGAAGCACAAATTATTATATTATATTATATATTAAATTATATCTTTAAAACATCCCCCACTGCGTGTCTGTGGTCAGTGGACACAGATGAAAACATATTAACATTAGGTGACAGCGGACCTGACCAGATCAAAACATATTAGGTGACAGCGCACCTGACCAGATGAAATCATATTAGGTGACAGCGCACCTGACCAGATGAAATCATATTAGGTGACAGCGCACCTGACCAGATCAAAACATATTAGGTTACAGCGCACCTGATCAGATCAAAACATATTAGGTGACAGCGCACCTGACCAGATCAAAACATATTAGGTAAAGGTGACAAGGAAGCCACAGACTCATACCCCCCCGAGACTCAACTAACCGCCTCGGACAGTCCTTCATACCAGGCTCCACAACAGTGGGCAGGGACTGCTGCCAGACATCAACCTAGAACTAATAGGAACCCAAAGTAGGACAATAACACTACCTTATGCATACTGCACCTTATGTGGATACTGTGAAAATATATTTCAGTTAGTTAGATAGTAAATTAAATTGACCTATTTGTTTACACTGCTTGTGTTGTTTTCACTACCTGTACCCCCCCCCTCCTCCATGCTGCTATGATGCCTGAATTTCCCCAAGGGGATCAATAAAGGAATATCTTATCTTATCTTAAAAGGAAAGATGAAATTACCTACCTGGGTTCCATCCTATAGAGGCAAATCTTTCCTGTGACAAAATGGGATCCAATGTAATAAAACTAAGTCAACCAACGAACTAGATTCCTGTACCGGATCTCCTCTCTGGTAAACAAGAATACCTTGAAGACTCTAACAGGAGCACTCATTCAAGGGTACTACGACTATGCTTGCACCTCATGGTACCAAAGCACCTCAAAGGCACTAAAAACAAGATTACAAACATCACAAAACAAACTGGTCAGAATACTGCTTGACCTTACTCCTAAAACCCACCTCACCCCTGCCCACTTTGACAACCTAGGATGGCTTAGGTCGCTTTCACACAGGGGCTGTTTGGTCCGGACTTTCGGACCAGAATTCGATAGTCCGGTTTTTCGGGTTTGTGTGAATGCGCGTCGAACTCGGTCCGCGGACCAAGCAGGCGAACTCTGGTCCGCCTGAAAACGTAGGTCTCGGTTCGGCTTCATCGAAACAAACGTAGGAAGTCACCTGATAAACCATCTTGGGTATTATTATTACCGCGGCGCGCATTCACTGTAAAACAAGCACACTGCATCTATCTATCTATCTATCTACTGTGCATCTTGGGGTAGAACAAGGAAGAAAAAAAACACAGCTGTTATTATTATTAATATTACCGCGGCGCGCATTCACTGCAAAACAAGCACACTGCATCTATCTATCTATCTACTGTGCATCTTGGGGTAGAACAAGGAAGAAAAAAAACACAGCTGTTATTATTATTAATATTACCGCGGCGCGCATTCACTGCAAAACAAGCACACTGCATCTATCTATCTATCTACTGTGCATCTTGGGGTAGAACAAGGAAGAAAAAAAACACAGCTGTTATTATTATTAATATTACCGCGGTACGCATTCACTGCAAAACAAGCACACTGTGTAAACATGTCTCGTGGACAGACTTGGGGGGCTGAAGACCAACAGCTGCTTGTGGGGAATGTGGGCACTCACAAAAACAACGAGGTGTACAAGTTGTTTAGCGAGAGGATGGCGGTAATGGGAATTATAATCGAACGATGGATCAATGCCACGTCTCTGCTACTATCACGCTCACGCAGTTTGTGTTGACACGCATTTCACTTCCTGAAAGGGAGGGATTTCCACTCTCCATTGTGTCCAATAGACGAGCGCCCTTTTCGACCGCGAGACATTGTTCAGAAGGTCTCGGTCCGCCTCACAGATTTTAGTGTGAACGCAGGCGAACCAAATGAAGAATGCAACAATGTTACAACTTCACCACCAGAACCGCACCGAGTCCACCAAAACTATATGTGAAAGCGACCTTAGAGTAGACGACAGAGTACAGCAACTTGCAATGGGCCTGGTCTACAAGATACACTACACCACTAAGATACCCATGTGCATGTCGAAATACTTCCCAAAGGTCAGTGAATACCATGACTACAACACCAGAGGGAGTTCCACAAATCATGTTCAACCCAGATAAAATAATTTAAAACGTTTTTTTAATAAAAGAAAGATCGTCATAACTTAGAAATGAGATTGCATAGGTCTATGAATCGATATCGCGATTCTGTTTCGATTAATTGCCCAGCCCTACAGTGTGTACAGTAAGTTTCAAGTTCAAGTTTCTTTAATAGTTGTCATACAGAAGTACAGAATACTTTTATACAAAATGCTTCTTACTGTTACGCTCCAGAGACTGTGCTAGACAAGATAGTATGAAATAAAATAGTATAGCATGTAAAATAGAAGTAAAAAAAAAAGGTCACAGTGTTCAGTATAGACATATGTACAATGTCCGATGCAGAATAGAAGTAACTGAGTTACCATACAATATACAATATTCTATGCAATGTACTAATATACAATACTATATAGTGTAGAGCAGAAATGGGATGAGGTACAATTTAGGTACAATTTACAGTAAGGTGTACGAGTTGTAGTGCAAATCCTTTACCAATAAATATAAAGTGTAAAGTGTGTTTAGGTGATCTAAAGTGTGGAGAGTGGGTGCTGCAGTGTGTTGTTTGTTTAAGTGAGTGTGTGCGTGTGGGTGTGTGTGCTGTGTGCATTTGATGGTTGTTGCATAGTGTTTATTGTTCGTTGAGCAGCCTGATGGCCTGGGGATAGAAGCTTCTTCTGAGTCTTTCTGTGCTCGCCTTAAGACTCCTGTATCGCTTGCCTGACCACAGCAGTTAGCTTGGTGATCATCATTGCGATGTAGGCTAAGCTGGCTAGCTACTGTTAGCATAAAAGCTTTTACAAACACTGTAGCCTACTTACTTTTTCATCCACAACTTTTTTTCTGATCCAGATGCATAAGTCCACTTCTTCATGTTGCTCAGTTGCTGGTTTATACTTCGGTCCTAATGTTGGCGCAAAGTTTAATTTAGCCTGTGTTGTTATAGCTGTACAGCTTACTAAACTACTAGCTTGCTATGTTTCACACAGTCAAAACGGGTCCAGCTGCAGGTTCGGAGGTTAGGTTTAGCTCGGGCCAATCTCAAGTTTCTCAAGTTTCTTTATTAGTTGTCATAGAGAAGTACAGAATACTTTTATACAAAATGCTTCTTTCTGTTACATTTTGTATAAAAGTATTCTGTACTTCTGTATGACAACTAATAAAGAAACTTGAGAAACTTGAGATTGGCCCGAGCTAAACCTAACCTCCGAACCTGCAGCTGGACCTGTTTTGACTGTGCGATGCAGCAATCTCTGATTGGATTTTCAAGGCTGCCAATCATTCATCCTCCGTGTATTATTGGATTGTCAAGGCTGTCAATCATTCAATCCCCCATTCAATGGCAAGAGTTTAACTGCACCGACCGTGCTTAGATGAAGTTAATAGCCTATTTTGATTGGCTATTATTTATTTAAATTGGGTCAACCTGTGCAGATATTCTGCACGAATATTACTGCAGTCATTACTGCAGTGCAGCCCTGCTCAGAGCTGTCAATTTTGGCCATTTCTGAAGAAAAAAAAATTCACTGGCATTTCTTTTTACAGAGGAAAACATTTCGAATAAAAAAATAATAATAATAATTAAAATAAAAAAAATATATATATATGTAAATTAATAATAATTATGAATTATGAGTGAATTTGTGTTTCACGTGTTATCATAGAGAAACCTCCACTGTATAGTATATAGTATCATCATCATCATCAGGTGGCTTCTTCGTTCCGAAGGTTGCCTATCACTCTCCAACCCACTCTCCCCACTTCTTCCCTCCAACTCTGTGACTCTGCCTCTCACTCCGTTCCAATCACAGACGTCGTCTATCCAGCCTTGTCTTGGTCTTCCACTTCCTCGCTTTCCATCCACCTTCCCCATCACCACCTTCTTGAACATCTCCCCACTGGATCTTCTCAGAACGTGCCTGCACAACTCCATCTTTCTATTTTTCAGCCTCTCCAGCAGCTGTCCTCTTTGCATACCCGCTCTTCTCAGTACCTCCCTATTCTTGATCTTATCCTTCCGTGTTATCTTCAGCATCTTCCTCAGTGTCCACATTTCAAAAGAGTCTATCATCCTCTTTGCCTCTTCATTCAGCGCCCATGCTTCTGCTCTGTATGAAAAGACTGACATAACATACGTTTCCAAAATCCTGGTCTTCGTTTTTCAACTTATGTTTCGTCTCAATAATTCTTTATGGTTCCAGAATGCGCTCTTTGCAATTCCGGTTCTTCTCGTAAGTCCATGTTAGCTCTTCCACCTTCACTGATCCAGCTTCCAAGGTACATGTACTCCTTCACTTGTTCAAGTTTTTCTCCATCCACCTGTATTTTACAAACAGTTCCTGCTGTTTTTTCAATGATCTTTACTTTTGTTTTCTTTGTGTTTAGCGACATTCCATAATTTTTACATTTGACATTCAGCTTATTCATCATGTCCTGTAGATCTTCTTGACAGTTACAGACTATAGCGGTGTCACCAGCGTATCTTATATTGGTGATGTTCTCTTCGCCAAGTTTTACTCCTTTCCCTCCTCTCAGACCTTTTTTCATCAGTGATTCACTGTACATATTAAAGAGTACAGGGGACAAGATGCATCCTTGTCTTACACCCTTCTCCACCGGGAAGTCTCTTGATTTCTCCTTTCCTATTCTAACATTAGCCTTCTGCCTCCAGTATAAGTTGGCAATTATTCTTCGGTCCGAAACTGGTATTTTGAATTCTTCCATTGTTCTCATCCATGTTGTAGGTTTAACTCTGTCGAAAGCCTTCGTGAAATCCATGAAGCATTATACAGCTTCTTCTATTGATTTTTCACCAATGATTCTGAGTTGGCAGATTGCATCTCTTGTTCCTTTTCCTTTGAGGAAACCCATTTGGCTCCGAGAGCTGATGTTCAATTATGGGTTCTATTCTGTTCTTGATGATTTTCAGGAGTACTTTTGATGCATGAGATATCAAACTGATAGTCCTGTAATTGCCGGGCGATCTGTCCGTGGCCAGTGACTTCACAGCCTCTTCAACTTATTTTTTTCGTGATCTGGACTTTTTCTATCTCTTCTAGACTAATTCCTGTGTCTGATGTTCTGTTCTGGTCTTCATATAGTGTTTCCACATACTCTGCCCATCTATTGATTATTTCCTTCTCGTCAAGGAGCAGTTTTCCTTCTTTGTCTCTGAGACCTTGGGTTGTTTTTTTCTCTTCCTTGTTAGTTGTTGGATCTTGTTGTACATGAGAGGGTTGTGCTGCTTGTCTAGATCTACAATTTCTTTGCATCTTTCTTTGTAATACTTCTCTTTTGCATCTCTACACATCTTCTGTACTTTTCGTTTTGCTCTGTTGTATTCAGTTTTTCTGTCTGCATTCTTCATGTCTGCTCTCTTTTTCAACTCATACAGAATGTCTTTCGTCATCCACTCTATACAGATACAGAATCCAACAACATCTCAATTGACGTATGTTGCTTCCTGGGTGCTGTGAGCTGTGTGTGTGCGGTGTGTGTGTGTGTGAGCTGTGTGTGTGAGGTGTGTGTGTGAGGTGTATGTGAACTGTGTGTGAGGTGTGTGTGAGGTGTGTGTGTGTGAGGTGTGTGTGAACTGTGTGTGAGCTGTGTGTGAGGTGTGTGTGTGAGGTGTGTGTGTGAGATGTGTGTGAGGTGTGAGGTGTGAGCTGTGTGTGTGAGGTGTGTGTGAGTGTGTGTGTTAGCTGTGTGTGTGAGGTGTGTGAGCTGTGTGTGTGAGGTGTGTGTGTGAGTTGTGAGTGTGAGCTGTGTGTGAGGTGTGTGTGAGGTGTGTGTGTGAGGTGTGAGGTGTGTGTGAGGTGTGTGTGTGAGGTGTGTGTGTGAGGTGTGAGCTGTGTGTGAGGTGTGTGTGTGAGCTGTGTGTGAGGTGTGTGTGAGCTGTGTGTGTGAGCTGTGTGTGTGAGGTGTGTGTGAGGTGTGTGTGAGGTGTGTGTGTGAGGTGTGATGTGTGTGTGTGAGCTGTGTGTGAGGTGTGTGTGTGAGCTGTGTGTGAGGTGTGTGGGTGTGAGCTGTGTGTGTGTGAGGTGTGTGTGTGAGGTGTGTGTGTGAGGTGTGTGTGTGTGAGGTGTGTGTGTGTGAGGTGTGTGTGAGCTGTGTGTGAGCTGTGTGTGTGAGCTGTGTGTGTGTGAGCTGTGTGTGAGGTGTGTGTGAGGTGTGTGTGAGGTGTGTGTGTGTGTGTGAGGTGTGTGTGTGAGGTGTGTGTGAGCTGTGTGTGAGCTGTGTGTGAGCTGTGTCTGAGGTGTGTGTGAGGTGTGAGCTGTGTGTGCGTCTGTGTGTGTGAGGTGTGTGTGTGAAGTGTGTGTGTGAGGTGTGTGTGTGAGGTGTGTGTGAGCTGTGTGTGATGTGTGTGTGTGAGGTGTGTGTGTGAGGTGTGTGTGAGCTGTGTGTGAGGTGTGTGTGTGAGGTGTGTGTGTGAGATGTGTGTGTGAGAACTGTGTGTGAGGTGTGTGTGTGATCTGTGTGTGAGGTGTGTGTGAGGTGTGTGTGATGTGTGTGTGTGGGGTGTGTGTGTGAGGTGTGTGTGAGCTGTGTGTGTGAGCTGTGTGTGAGGTGTGTGTGAGGTGTGTGTGTGAGGTGTGAGCTGTGTGTGAGGTGTGTGTGTGTGAGCTGTGTGTGAGGTGTGTGTGTGTGAGGTGTGTGTGAGGTGTGTGTGAGGTGTGTGTGAGGTGTGTGTGTGAGGTGTGTGTGAGGTGTGTGTGAGCTGTGTGTGTGAGCTGTGTGTGAGGTGTGTGTGAGGTGTGAGCTGTGTGTGAAGTGTGTGTGTGAGGTGTGTGAGTGTGAGTGTGTGTGTGAGGTGTGTGTGAGGTGTGTGTGTGAGCTGTGTGTGAGGTGTGTGTGAGGTGTGAGGTGTGTGTGTGAGGTGTGTGTGTATGAGGTGTGTGTCTGGGGTCTGTGTGAGGTCTGTGTGAGGTGTGTGTGAGCTGTGTAAATCAGCCTATTTTGTACAGGCATACTTTCATTACCTTTTTTCTCTTTGACCTGGTTAGCTAGCTGCTGCCTGAGCGTCTCTCTCTCTAAACGGCTGCTAATCCGACGCTCACCTGCCTGTAGCGCAGAGGATTATCTGTTTGTTTCTCACGCAGAGGAGAGATGGTGCCAATCTCCTCAGAGGGAGAGAGGGGGGAGGGAGAAAGAGAGGGGGGGGAGAGAGAGGGGGGGGGAGTGAGAGAGAGAGAGAGATAGATAGAGAGGGGGGGGGAGAGGGGGGAGGGAGAGAGAGGGGAGAGAGAGAGGGGGGGAGAGAGGGGGGATAGAGAGGGGGGGAGAGAGGGAGAGGGAGAGAGGGAGGGAGAGCAGGAGGGAGGGAGAGGGGGGCAGAGAGAGAGAGGGGGGGGGGGGAGAGGGGGGGAGGGAGAGAGAGAGGGGGGAAAGATAGGATGGGAGGGAGATAGAAAGAGAGGGAGGGGGAGAGAGGGGGGCAGAGAGAGGGCAAGAGAGAACTGGGGAGAGAGAGAGCGTGAGGGAGAGGGAGAGAGAGACACTACATACACTACACACACGCTACACACACACGACACACCACACTACACACACACTACACGCATGCTACACACACATGACACGCACGCTACACACACACTACATGCACGCTACACACACGACACACTACACACATGCTACACACACTACATCTATATTAAAAAGAGCTAGCCCCCCCAAACCCCTAAAATACATAGAAATCTATGCATTTTGGAACAGTTACTATAGTCAAGAAAGCATTTAGTCATACTTAAAGTTTAAAGTGCTTTATTTGCATTTAACATTCTTTAAATAAATTGGCTGAACTATAGCCTCAACTTGAGCATAATACTTTATGCATATAAAGTGCTGTAAAAACAAAGCCTGGGAACACTTTTACTGAAAGAGGACAATAATACAATGAAACACTTGTGTGACCCAAATTAACCCTTTTCTCGCCAATGACGTGTTACCACGTCATTCCTCGCCAATGCGTAATTTGCCAATGACGTTTTACAGCGTCTTTGAGATCAATATTTCAAATTTCTGTCATGGTATTCACATTTCACCCACGGATTCTTGACTGGTGCTGTAGATCTCCGCTCAACTCTCCAACGCTTCAATACCGCCACCTGGTGGCCGATCGGCGAGTTGCAACCGGATGTCGATAATTGTGACACCGGTGTGTCTCCCTATTCCGTCCCGGCCACTCGCTATCGCTCGCGGGACTATATCCAGACACCGTGCATATCGATCAGTTGCCATAACTCAATAAACAACATGATTGGACGTATATTAGTATTATACAAACCGGAACTGGATCATCTAGATCAACATCCCATAATAGCAATCTTTTTGCTCCACTCTCAT
>NC_140168.1:128090322-128266874 GCF_963971535.1 Notolepis coatsorum
TATTTTTTTTTGGAAAAGGTTTAGGGGTGAAAAAGAGGATTTTATGTCCCTGAGGCAGTGGTGGGACTGTGGGAAAGTTCAAATTAAACAGTTGTGTCAGCAATACACTCTTAATGTCACACAGGGCATTACAAGGTCAATGAGGGATCTAGAGGCTGAGATTGAGGGCCTTCAGAATATGTTTGAGTCCACACAAAGTCGAGGATATTTTGAGGTTCTAAAATCCAAGAATAATATGCTTAAAGATCTGCTAGGCATACAGGCACAGGGAGCTTTGGTTCGGTCGAGGTTCCAAAGTGCTAATTTGATGGATGCACCTTCCAGTTTTTTTTTTGGTATGGAAAAGAAGAATGGGCATAGACGTTTTCTGCACACTCTGCATACGGCTGAAGGACGAGAGCTAATAGAGGATGGAGAGATTCGTCAGGAAGCTGTGAGTTTTTATTCACGGTTGTATAAGAGTGAATATAAGGAGAATGAACCGCTGTTTGATTCTTTTTGTGAGGGTCTTCCGAAGATCTCTGAGGAAGAGAATACCGGTCTTGGGGGCCCTCTGGGTCTGAATGAACTGTACACTGCACTGCAGGGAATGGAGGGGGGGAAAGCCCCTGGCATTGATTGACTGACCATTGAGTTTTACAAGGCTTTCTGTGAGGAGATGGGTGAAGATCTGCTGGAGGTGCTCAATGAGAGTTTTGAGGAAATGTCCTTGCCTTTGAGCTGCAGGAGAGCGGTGATAACTTTGTTACCCAAGAAAGGAGATCTGCAAGACATTAAGAACTGGCGGCCTGTTGCGATTCTCTGTTCGGATTACAAGCTCCTGTCGAAAGCCCTGGCCAACAGACTCAGGGAGGTGATTGGGGAAATCGTACATAAAGATCAAACCTACTGTGTGCCTGGCAGATCCATTACAGACAATGTGTCTCTAGTTAGGGATGTTTTGGATGTCTCTAGTTCTTTAGGCTTAGATGTTGGGTTTATTTCACTGGACCAAGAAAAAGCTTTTGACAGGGTTGAGCACCTCTATCTTTGGAAGATTTTGGAGCGTTTTGGTCTCAGCCCGGGTCTTATAGCGATGATCAAAGTTTTGTACCGGGACATTAAGAGTGTATTGAAGATCAATGGGGGTTTGAGTGCTCCGTTCAATGTAGAACGTGGGGTCAGGCAAGGGTGTCCATTGTCAGGAATGTTGTACGCTATTTCCATTGAACCTCTACTGCATAGGATACGGGCTGGAATCTGCGGTCTGGTTTAGGTGATGAGGTAACAGTAAAAAAAATTGGGAAGGGCTAATAGAAAAGATGAAAGGAAGGGTAGATAAATGGAAGTGGTTGTTAACAAAGATGTCCCTCAGAGGAAGGGTGTTGATAATAAACAACCTGGTAGCTTCTGCACTATGGCATCGTTTAGCGTGTATGGAGCCACCTAGTGGATTGTTAAAAAGCGTGCAAGCCATTTTAGTTGATTTTTTTTGGGACAAGTTACACTGTGTACCTCAAGCTGTTCTGTTTTTGCCTAAGGATGAGGGGGGGCAAGGGTTAATACACTTAGAGAGTAGAATGGCAACTTTCCGTCTTCAGTTTGTACAAAAGTACCTCACTTATGCAGGCAATATTCTAGTGTGGAGGAATGTTGCAAGTGTGATTTTAAGGAGGGCAAATGGGTTCGGTGTTGATGCTGGTTTGTTTTTAATGGATGGTCATTTGTTAAGTTTGTCAGATTTGTCTCCATTTTACAAGGGGGTTTTTAAAGCATGGAATTTATTTAACAGAAAAGTGTCTGAACCTGCTCTTTCATTGTATTGGTTGTTGGGAGAACCTCTTGTCGGAGGGGCAAGATTGGACGTTACGGACAGTTCAACACCAGGACTCAGACATATACTGAGCAAAAACGGAATACTCACGCTGGGGAAAATTGTGGATATAGCTGGGCCAAGGTTAGAGGATGGACATGCTGTGGCTAAACTGCTGGGTCTGAATTCAGTTCGACAAATGGATTATATTTTAAAACGGTGGGCTGAAAGACTGTCGTTGGAAGATTTCGAACTTTTGAGGATGTACTGTCCGGGGGAGGAGATCCCAGATGAAGAGGACCCTTTTCCAGAGGTGGAACTTTATACTGATGTTAATGGTTGTTCTGGGCGCCTTTTGGACGAAACAGGTTCGAAAGGACTGGATTTATATACTGTCGGTGGTATAGTTATTTACAACTGTTGTGTCAAAGCTCTCAACACGGGCAAGCTAAATGGGAAAGAGGACTCTGTGTGGAGAAAACATTTTGATGTGGACTGTGTTTTAAGTCCAGGATGGAGAGCTTTGTACAAACTCCCATCAAAAAAAAGGACTGGGGATTTACAGTGGATGATTTTCCATGGTGCTGTTGCTGTAAATGCTTTTATTTCGGTTATGAATCCTAATGTTTCAAATGAATGTCCTTTCTGTGGTTGTGTGGAAAATATTTTCCATTGTTTTATAGAGTGTGGGAGGCTTGAGTTTTTATTTGATACATTAAGAATCCTGTTTCTGTCTTTTAACGAGGAATGGTCCAAGGCTGTTTTTATATTTGGAGCTGGGTACAGAAGAAGCAATGTGTTTAAGTGGAAACTGTTAAATTTCCTGCTGGGTGAAGCAAAATTGGCAATTTACCTTACAAGGAAAAGCAAAATCGAGGGTGAAGTGGTTCAGGAGTTGACCAGTGTGTTTTCAGCATTGGTAAGGGCAAGGGTCTGGATAGATTTTAGATTCTATAAAGAGATGAAAAATGTAGATACTTTTGTGGAACAGTGGTGTTACGAGGAGGTAATTTGCTCGGTGGTGGATGACTGTTGTTGGAGTTTGCGTTATTTTTTTGAGTTTGGTTTTGTTGAGATGTGAGGTATTTTGTTTTTGATTGTATACATTGTAGTATTGGTGTGTAAATAAATAAAGTGTTTTTATAAAATCAAAAAAATCTCTCTCTCTCTTGCTCTCTGTCTCTCTCTCTGTCTCTGTCTCTCTCTCTGTCTGTCTCTCTATCTGTCTCTCTCTCTCTCTCTCTTGTTCTCTCTCTCTCGCTCTCTGTCTCTCTCTCTATCTCTCGCTCTCCCTCTCTCCCTGTCTCTCTCCATGCTGCATAATTTTTTATCAATCTCCACTGAAAACCCCACTCTTAAAAAGAGAGAGAGAGAGAGAGAGAGAAAAAAAAAAAGAGAGAGAGAGAGAGAGAGAGAGAGAGAGAGAGAGAGAGAGAGAGAGAGAGAGAGAGAGAGAGAGAGAGGATCGGGGGAGAGAGCGAGAGTGAGAGAGAGACAGAGAGAGAGAGAGAGAGAGAGAGAGAGAGAGAGAGAGAGAGAGAGAGAGAGAGAGAGACAGACAGACAGACAGACAGACAGACAGACAGACAGACAGACAGACAGACAGACAGACAGACAGACAGACAGACAGACAGACAGACAGACAGACAGACAGACAGACAGACAGACAGACAGACAGACAGACAGACAGACAGACAGACAGACAGACAGACAGACAGACAGACAGACAGACAGACAGACAGACAGACAGACAGACGATATCAGTATATATTATATATCAACTGGGGTGCAGTTCTATTTATTCCTTCTGTTTGTAGAATATTCTGCATCCAGCAGGTTGATTTAAAGGCCAACTTGCATGTTAAACCCTACTCTTCAATTATGGGTAGTTTACATCATTGGTATCTAATTTCATTATTTATTTGTTTCCATTTGATGCCGGAAATGCCACTCAGAAAGGGTTAAAAAGGTCCACGCACGAATAACATGCACGGAGCAAATCTAAAAGCTTATCAGACGCTAGCAGGGCCGTGACTTGACTCCAGGTAACTTTCCCCACTTCTGATCCACTACAATGGAGTTTGACGAGTGCAGAAAGCTATTTCCTTGATCCAAATGGATGCCTTACAAGACGCAAATGGGTTTAATCGTCTGAGACTTTGATGGACCAGCTACAACTGGTTGAAACAAGGTAGTTATAAGGTTTTTAATGTCGTAAAAATAGAACTACTTGTACCACTAGGCAGCCTGTTGTTCAGTACAGCAGCGCTACTGGTCTGTGGGCTGTCGCCTTATCCCCGGGTCATAGTATCAAGCTGGCTATATGGCTCTGGCTAACGTTACCCCGCTAACGTTAGCATTATGTCTACTGCATGTAAAAGAGTTTTGGGAATGAGTAAAATGTGCAGGTCCTCTTCTCAGATCTGTGGGGCAAAGCACTGCACACGCATCATGCCGGCTAGCAAGCTGAAGCTACACGTCGCGGCATGTTGATACGATAGCAGCCCCTCGGATAGCACTCGGTGCATCACAGTCATGAAAGGGGCTACCACGATAGCTATTAGCTAACTAACGTTAACGTTACAAGCTCAAACACCTTATAACTACTACTATTGTCGTGTCCATAAGTTCCCTGGCAGAATACTTGTGAGGACAAAGGTATACAAAGAGGAGAGAACCATTTTAAATCGGGCCATGTTAGGAGTTTCGAGAATGCTGGCTACCAAGCTAGCTAACTTAGCTACTAACGTTATACACACAATATGTACAACGATACAATGATTTACATTATTACAAATATGGTAACGTGGTTGTGGCTTTTACAAATAGTGGTTAGCTTTAGAGATGAATGTCTATGATCACGGAGCAATAGTGTTAGGTGAAACAGAGACTAGCTCCTCGGCTAGTAGTAGCAAGGCTCTCTGCTTCCTGCCACTACCTGCTGTGACTCTCAGAGCCCCCCTGCTGCCCTGCACCTGATGTGACGTCATCATTAAGATGACACACGCACGCTATGAAACATGGATTAAAATATGCATGTGCGTGTAGGTTGTGGTTTGGTCGACAAAATGTTTGATAAAAACGCTAAAACTGGGTCAATTTCGATAATTTTGCCAATCACACTGACATGAGTCACACACACATACACACACACACACACACACACATACACACACACACACTTTGATGATATATACATATAGACACACACTGTATATATAGAGACACACACACTCACACGCACACACACACTCTCAGACACACACACTGTAACTGAGGGGTTACAAAACCCTGACTGTATTAAAGATTGTGATAGATTAAACCACTGCTAGTTATGTACTTCAATTACTGGCCAGACAGTACATCAAATATAGATGGTGAACACTCACAAGAACACGGCATTGACACAGAAATACTATTGGAGGGTAATTTATTATTATTAGGCAACGTTAGGTTACAGAATGAGAATTAGGGTCGCGCTTGTATGGCGAAGAATATACGTAAAGTCAGTCAAGAGCATAAGTCACTAAGAATAGCAGGAATCCTACGATGGGTCTAAGCTGACGCCACCTGTTGTATAGTAGCAATTATATAGGGCAACACTGGTACCAACTGGAGACAATGGGTTCCCTCCTGGGTGTAAGGCCTGGAGGGTAGAGGAATGTTCGGGTACTCCGTCTGATTCAACGAGGAATAAAGAGACTCCAGGTACAGGAGTCGGTGCTTGTAAACTCCCTTGATCAGCAGCAAAAGCAATAGTTGTAATCCAAAATGCTCGACAGCATTGATGACAGCTAGCCAGCCCCGTCCACGAGGCAGGCCCGAGTGGTAATCCTCACGAGGTTAAATCCCAAACGATAGTGGAAATCAACGATGATCTTCTCCGGTAGTCACGTCCCAAATCAATATAATCCAACCAGGAATGGTTCTGCAATCGCCGGCGCCGATTCTCCTGTGTACATGTCCAACGGTTCCCCGCCTAGGACTCCTCGGGTGTGGGCGACGTATTTAGGCCACACAGCCTGGTTAAGTGCACTAGCTAAAGACACGACGAACCGATGGGTAATGCTACCCACGGAAGAACTGTGGCCGCACGATATACAATAAATGATCGACTATTGACTTCACATTAGATTAAGTCGAACTCAACGTTACTTCATTAAACTCTGACACTTTAACATTCTATTCGCACACGGTTCTTGTTACAAAGGGTCAGATTAAACCGAATATATATATTTATTGCCTGAGATCCCATGTATAATATTTGTATATCGTTTGATATCCCCTGTATATTCCTTGTACAATATATACGGAATATCCCTTTACCTGGTAGCAGGACAGACCATAATATTCGTTCCCCTATTGGAAGCGATCCCCTGGCGCCAGGTACCGAGTAAAGCCTTACCCCCTCGAGCTGACTTGAAAGCTACCGCCAGGACTTGCCCAAACATGCCCGCTTTCGCCCACGGCTACGAGACCGAGAGGCGACAGAAATGAGATAGGCACTATTTGTTCACCATACACATAAATATGGCGCGGCGAATACAGAACCCCCCTTGCAGTTCCCTTTCAGTTCGCCTTCAGTTCAGTCTGGTTCAGTTACCCAAGCAACGTCTCACCCACTACGCAACGTGGGCAGAGCAGGGCTCGCATCGCCCCAAGATAGTCTCGTGTTATCCTAATACGTCTGTTTGTCGTATCGTTCTCTATTCATTAGTAAACCTTCATTACGAGTCAAAGACCACGTGGAGTGAGTAATTGTGCGTCGACATAGAGCACTTATTGCCCGTGCTAATAGTATAGTAACGTCAAGGTCAACCGTGCACTACCGCACCGGAGAGGATATCTACACCGGAGCAGCAGCACCACGGGGGATTTACACCCTGCCCGCAGTGCCACTTTTCCGGCAAGGATTATTATTCTTCATTCTTCACCAAGCTGCTGGAAGCAGAGAAACCGCCTACCCCACTGCTGTGGGATCCACGTGCCCGTGGAGACCATCACTCAAGCCCGTTTCTGTCGTACCAGAGACTCCACGGCTTCTACCTTCACCTGCAAGGCGCGCACCCTGGGATCAGGCTGCCTCTCCCCGCTGACCACACAGGGGTGACATGATCGCCTCCTTGAACCCTGGACTTGCATAGAGCTTTGGCCCCCTCTGCTGGCTTACAACCGGTAGTACCCCCTTTCCCAGAGCACCATAGAGATCATCCTTAATATCCATTATTGATTTACATGCACATTCTATTTGCCTTATAAGCGCAATTGACCAAAGTAATGTAATATCATACCCCCCCTTTGATGTAATAAATATTATAAATGAGTATTTTGTGTGGAAAACCGTGTTATTGTGGGAGTGTTCCAATCTAATAATACTTATGTACAGTATTGGCCAGGAGTACATAGACGGTAGTGATTCAATGATATCAGTACTTGATTAATACAGTCAGGGAATTGTACCCCTCAGTTACAATTGGTCCTTCGATAGCCATGATAATAATTAGCGTAATATTAATATAATATTAATATTGACATGGCCGATGACGAACACTCCACAAACGGTTCTCCTAAGCTAGATTGCCCGCAGCGCAGACGACAGCCACCTCCCTACCTAGAGGCATACTCTGTCAGTCCAATACCTAGCTTTAAAGGGAAGTTAAACGCGGAAAAAGTAGAAAGTAAAATTATGTCTGACCTTAACAACCAGGTTACCCCGACCACAGAGGCCCTAGTGGGTGCTAATGTAACTGACCAAGCTCACGGTGGGGACCAGGAGGGAACTGACACGACTTTACCCCCAGACAATACCGACCAAATAGCCCCCGATCAGCTCCGGGAGGAAGACAACCCTAGAGAGACGCGCACCCAGGAGACGGATCTCCTCGGTATGCAACAGGAGAACGGATCTCCAACAAGTACTGCCGGGAGCCGATCGCCCCGAACGGCGTCTTCCCCCAGCGAGGCGGACAAGATGCTGGCGCAAGCACTCATCGCCACCCTGGCAGCCTCCACCGAACGCGATCGACTTCAAGCGCAACAGACGTGCGAGCGCGAACATTACGCAGGTGAGCGAGAGCGCTTCCAGGCGCAACAAAGGAGCGAAGACGACCGAATAAGACTGGAGACCAGACGCCTCCAGACAGAAGAGAACATCGAGCGAAGCCGCGTCGAGGTCGCAAATGCACAGCTCCACGCCGCCCATGCCAGCGCCAATGCCCAGCGCGACGTCGCCAACGCACAGCGCGACGCTGCCCAGGCCAGTGCCAATGCGCAGCGCGACATCGCCAATGCCCAGCGCGAAGCAGCGCGCGACGCAGCCCATGCCCGGCGCGAGGCAGAGCGCGACCGGCTGCAGGCGGAGCTGATGGACAAACTGGTTGCCATGGCGACATCCCCTCACTCCGCACGGAGCTCCCAGAGATCGTCAAGGCATGGGTCTAGAACACATTCCCCTACCCGACGAAGCCCCCCGGGACCCCGCCTACAGGAGGATCCTGTCCACGTCTCCGAACCCCCTCCCCAGCCGGTCCATACGAGACCTAGCAACCGGGGTACAGAACCGAACCACGCCGAGAGACTGAACAGACGACTCCAGGTCCTAGCAGAGGAAGAGGAGGAGGAAGAGGAGGAGTGTCAAGCCGACCAGCAGCAACGTACTCTGGCCCAGGGGGCCCAGTATAGCCCCGACCAGCAGCAACGTACTCAGGACCAGGAGGTCCAGTACAGCCCAGAAGTCAGCCCCGAGGCCCTGCGCTACAAACCCCCGACTCAACTCACGGGTGAGTTTGACGCACCGTCAGCCCCGAGGAACAGCACCTGGGTACCCGACCTTCGGTACCCACCAAGTACCAGCCCAAGACGACACGCAAGAGGAGACTCGCCTAGGAGGCCTCTCCCCCAACGCTCACCGATGTGCCAGTCATCCATGACATCATACATTGCCACGCCGTCATTTCCCGACTTCGCCTATGAGACTCGAGCACAGTACACGGAGCTCCGGATGTGCCTAGAGACAATGATGGTGGATGTCACTGGTGAACGCCACAAGTATGCAATATTACTGAAGCACCTGAAAGTACCGCGGGCGCACAATATAGCGCTGGCCTATGCCACCTCTTCGACACCATACACAGCGGCCCTAGCGGCGCTGGACCAGAGATATGGACGTATATGGGATTATGTAATAGAAGAGATAAGGCATATTGACCGCCTACCCCCAGCCACAGACAATCGCTCACTAGACGACCTGTCAATCAAAGTGCAGTCCCTGGTGGGGATGCTGGGAGCGCAACGGGAGAAGGGCAGGCATGAGCTATACGCCAACTCTAACGTTGAGAGGATTTTGGAGAAGCTGCCACCCGCAAGACAGGAGCGCTTTAGGCGGCAGAGGGACTACCGAGATCCCGACGGACCCGAGCCATCCCTCCTTGATCTGGCCGACTTCCTGGCGAGAGAGGTCAGCAGCTTACGACTGGACACCTTCGGGCGGAGCACGCCAAGCTCCAGAGAGGGACCCAGGAGAATAAATGATGGAAGAAGATCGGTGACTGTCATGCACCAATCAGAGTCAGTACCGCAGCACTCCAACCACAACACCCCCTCGACGAAAGAGGACCAGTGGAAGATTGAGTGCCAGTACTGTGAGGGAGAACATCGGCTCCATCAGTGCGAAGACTTCAAGAAGCTGACCACGGATGATGTGAGCCAGTGGGTCAAGGACCACCGCCGCTGCTTCCGCTGCGCGCGCAGCCACCTAGCAGCTGAGTGCCACCTGAAGAAAAAGTGCAGCAGGTGCGGTGGCACCCACCTGGAGGTCCTGCACGACATCAACAAGCGTCACCCAGGACAACCGAGTGGGCCCGTCGCGGTACTGTACCACGCCGAGGCGGTGGCACCAGCACCGAAGAGCCCCCAGACCGCTCCCTACTGTACCTACTGCGGCGGCGGACACTGGCTGGCACAGTGCGCCGAATGTAGGACGCTGGACCCCGTCCGGGTGGACCGGTGGCGTGAGGCGGCCCAGGCGGGCGGCGCTTACCGCGCAGCACGGTGCGGAGCCCACCAGAAGGTCCAAGACAACCGACCAACAGGAGTGCTCCACATTGACCAGCACAGCGAGACCCCCCGAGTGCTCCTCAAAGTGGTCAGAGTGCTCCTGAGCCACGGGGACAAAGTCATGGACACTTACGCCGTCCTTGATGACGGGTCAGAGAAGACCCTTCTGCTCGCGTCCGCTGCGGCCCAGCTGGGACTGCGGGGGAGCGAGAACCAAATGACGATTCGGACAATAAGAAGAGATTTAAAGACGATAAAGGGCGAGAATGTCTCCTTCACTATCGCAGCAAGCGGGCAGCCAGAGCGACGGTATAGGATTACAAATGCTTTCACCAGCCAAGAAATAGGACTATCACAGTACACCTACCCCATCCCACAGCTGATGGATAAGTGTGTGCACCTGCGTCAACTACCTATCCCGCTCATAGACGGCGCCACCCCGACCCTGCTGATAGGCTCCGACCATGCAGACCTCATCGTCCCGATAGACCGGGTCCATACCGGAACCCGAGGCTGTCCTGCAGCAGTCGAGACCCGCCTAGGATGGACATTGCAAGGCCCCCTCGCTAAATCTCTCAACCGAACAGCAGCCACTAGCTGCCTCCACTCCAGAGCGACAGAAGAAGACACCGGCCTCTCCCCCATACAGCAGAGGCTATTGACATTAAGCGAGAGGCCCGTGAGAGAACCGTGGGTACCAGAGGGAGTTCGGAACTCCACCCCCCTCAGCTGCGGCCCAGACGTAGCTAACCTCGAACCCAGCACCCCAAGCGACTCCTTGACGGGGCGGCCGGGACCGGCCCCTCCTCACACGGGGTACAGAGCGAACAAGAGAAACAGACGGAGGAGGAGAAAGCACAGCCAAGCCCAGATCAAAGCAGTCTCAGGCCCGCTTCCTCCTAAGCCCCCCTCCATCCCGTCCAGTCGTCATGACCACAGACCAGTCACCACCCCGAGCTGCGTGGCCGGCCGGCCGCATAAGCAAAGTGACCACTGGTGCCGACGGAAAGGTCAGAGTGGCAGAAGTGCTCGGCCAAGGGCGGATCTACAACCGACCCGTGGCGAGGCTGATAGAGTCGCCAAGGCTCCCCGACTTGCCTAATGACGACCATGACCCCCTGACTTTGTGACCTGCCCGACCCCTCACAGACATTGAGTAGTGGACAGTGCGGTTAATCTGCCCCTGCTTAGCTAATTAGGTGGGACTAATTAGGGGGCGGCTGTTACAAAGGGTCAGATTAAACCGAATATATATATTTATTGCCTGAGATCCCATGTATAATATTTGTATATCGTTTGATATCCCCTGTATATTCCTTGTACAATATATACGGAATATCCCTTTACCTGGTAGCAGGACAGACCATAATATTCGTTCCCCTATTGGAAGCGATCCCCTGGCGCCAGGTACCGAGTAAAGCCTTACCCCCTCGAGCTGACTTGAAAGCTACCGCCAGGACTTGCCCAAACATGCCCGCTTTCGCCCACGGCTACGAGACCGAGAGGCGACAGAAATGAGATAGGCACTATTTGTTCACCATACACATAAATATGGCGCGGCGAATACAGAACCCCCCTTGCAGTTCCCTTTCAGTTCGCCTTCAGTTCAGTCTGGTTCAGTTACCCAAGCAACGTCTCACCCACTACGCAACGTGGGCAGAGCAGGGCTCGCATCGCCCCAAGATAGTCTCGTGTTATCCTAATACATCTGTTTGTCGTATCGTTCTCTATTCATTAGTAAACCTTCATTACGAGTCAAAGACCACGTGGAGTGAGTAATTGTGCGTCGACATAGAGCACTTATTGCCCGTGCTAATAGCATAGTAACGTCAAGGTCAACCGTGCACTACCGCACCGGAGAGGATATCTACACCGGAGCAGCAGCACCACGGGGGATTTACACCCCGCCCGCAGTGCCACTTTTCCGGCAAGGATTATTATTCTTCATTCTTCACCAAGCTGCTGGAAGCAGAGAAACCGCCTACCCCACTGCTGTGGGATCCACGTGCCCGTGGAGACCATCACTCAAGCCCGTTTCTGTCGTACCAGAGACTCCACGGCTTCTACCTTCACCTGCAAGGCGCGCACCCTGGGATCAGGCTGCCTCTCCCCGCTGACCACACAGGGGTGACATGATCGCCTCCTTGAACCCTGGACTTGCATAGAGCTTTGGCCCCCTCTGCTGGCTTACAACCGGTAGTACCCCCTTTCCCAGAGCACCATAGAGATCATCCTTAATATCCATTATTGATTTACATGCACATTCTATTTGCCTTATAAGCGCAATTGACCAAAGTAATGTAATATCATACCCCCCCTTTGATGTAATAAATATTATAAATGAGTATTTTGTGTGGAAAACCGTGTTATTGTGGGAGTGTTCCAATCTAATAATACTTATGTACAGCATTGGCCAGGAGTACATAGACGGTAGTGATTCAATGATATCAGTACTTGATTAATACAGTCAGGGAATTGTACCCCTCAGTTACAGTTCTCAATGCTCTATTTAGACGCAAGGTTGCTCACTTCACTGCACGTTGACTCGTGGTGAAGGTGGGTAAGGTTGGTACTGAACTACTGCTGTTTACACCTGCGCCAATATATATACTTAAGTGAATATCTAGTCCCAACCTCAGTTCTTGTCTCGTATTACTACGCTGACTCTGGGCATGTTCTGACATGCCTGCAGTTGTCTTTGAACTTGCCGTTGGGGGCTTGCGCGTTGGCGCCTGGGGGCGCTGTCCAATAGGAGAGCGAATATTACTCTGGTCTGAACGCAGGTAAAGGGATATTCCGTGTATATATATAAATACTATACAAAGTATATCAAACGATACATATATATATTCAGTTTAATCTGGCCCTTCACAACAGCCGCCTCCTAATTAGTCCGCACCTAATTAGTTAAAAGGAAGACAGATTAATAGTCCAGTCAACTGCTCAATGTCTGTTGTGGGGAGTAGGGCAATCTACAAAGTCAGTGGGTCATGATCGTCATCAAGGGAGTCAGGGAGCCTCGGCAATTCTATCAGCCTCGCCACGGGTCGGGTGTAGGTCCGCCCCTGGACAATAACTTCTGCCGCTCTGACCTTTCCGTCGGCACCAGTGATCACTTTGCTTACGCGGCCAGCCGGCCACCTAGCTCGGGGTAGTGACTGGTCTATGATCATAACGACTGTGCCCACTTGTAAGTTGTCTCTATCTTTTACCCATTTCTGGCGGGTTTGGAGAGACGGTAGGTAGTGGAGGAGGAAACTGTTCCAAAACTTGTCAGCCAATACTTGACTGTACCTCCACATTCTTCGGCCGTTCGCTTCTTCGGGTCTGTACACCGTCTGTGGAAGCGCGGGGTCCAGCCGCCCCATCAAGAGAGTGTTGGGGGTGACTGGGTCGACATCTGCTACATCACTTGAGATGTAACCGAGGGGCTTTGAGTTCAATACTCCCTCGATCTCCGTGAGGACTGTCGTGAGGACTTCTTCAGCCACGGTCTGGGCCCCAAGCACGGCGTACAGAGCTGTCTTTATGGAACGTACTTCTCTTTCCCAGGTTCCCCCGAAGTGAGGGGCGTTCGGGGGGTTAAACTGGAAGTCGATCTGAGAAGGAGCGAGGTGGGTCTTAAGTTCTGGACCCATGGCTTGGAAGTTCTCTCTCAGCTCTCTTTCTCCGCCTTTGAAGTTTGTCCCGTGATCAGACAACAACGTAGACGGTTTTCCTCTTCGCGCTGTGAATCTCCGAAAGGCCATGAGGAATGAGTCCGTACTCATGGTCGGAAGGAGTTCTATGTGTATTGCTCGGGTGGTCATGCACTTGAATACAATACCCCACCTCTTCTCCGTCCCTCTTCCTTTCTTCACGTAGAGCGGGCCGAAGCAGTCCACGCCCGTGGAGTGAAAGGGCTTATCGCCGAGTCGGAGGCGGCAGGGAGGCAGGTCCGCCATCATGGGTATACTGGGCTGTGCTCGCCACTTGCGACAGTCTAGACAGGTCCGCTGGAAGCGTCGTACTGCTTCTCTTCCTTGCAGTATCCAATAGCGACGTCGTATCTCAGCGAATACTCTCTCTGCCCCAGCGTGGTGCACATCCTCGTTGTATTTCTTTATGATGAGCTCAGTGACCTTGTGTCGGCTGTTGAGGACTATTGGAAACTTGACGTCATCCGTTAAGTCCGGGGCCCGTCTCAGACGACCACCCACCCTGATGAGGCCATGGGTGTCGCGCTCGGGGGCCAAGTGGAGCAGTCTGCTGTCTGACGGGACTGGCTTTGTTCCCTGCAGGCAGTCTAGCTCGTCGGGGAACGAGTCTCTTTGGGCTCGCTGTAGCAGAAGGAGTTCTGCCTCTTCGTAGTTAGCTGCGTTAATGTCGGTAGTGGGGGGGACCTCAGGGTGGTGCCTCAGGAATGTCTTTAGCTGCGCACTCTCAAGGGTCTATGTTAGGGTCAGTGGGGACTGGGGTGTGCGTCAACCCACAGAACATAGATTTCTTGATCTCTGCCTCCTCTTGACTAGCCTCCCGAGGGTTGGGGGTAGGCCACTCTTCCTCCGGGAGCTTGAGGAACTCAGGACCGTCACTGTAGATATTGTGACGTGTGAGGTCATCTAGGGACATCCCCCGTGTGATGACATCGGCTGGGTTCTGTTTCGTGTCCACGTACCTCCAGCACGCTGATCCTACTAGGTCTTGGATCTCTGTGATTCTGACTCCCACGAAGACCTTGTATCTACAAGAATCGGACTGGATCCATGTGAGTACGGTCATGGAGTCTGACCACAAGATTGTTCTTTGCACCGGGATGGTGAGTTCACGTTGGATTAACGTGGCGAGTTGCGCGCCTACCAGAGCTGCGCAGAGCTCTAGACACGGGATCGATTGTTGCTTGCGGGGGGCTATCCTTGAGCGAGCCAGGATGAAGGCTGTGTGTATTTCTCCTCCCTCCTCTCTGGCCCACAAGTAAGCCACCGAACCGTAGGCCACTTCTGAGGCATCGCTGAAGACGTGCAGGTCCATCTGGCACGTCTCCAGCCGCACTGTGGGTGGGAAGTAGCTTCGGCGTATGTTCACATTTTGGAGCGAGTTGAGTTCTCTCTCCCACTCTTTCCAGGTGGAAGCGAGGTGGTCGGGTATGGGGTCGTCCCAGCCCTGTTCCTTGTCCCACAGCTCTCGTACAATCATTTTCGCCCGGGTGGTGTAAGGTAGGATACACCCCAGCGGGTCGTATTGCCTTGCGAGTGTTCTGTATACGCTCCGTCTGGTGGTCGGTAGAGGGGTCGACCTTCCCTGCTCCATGGTCAGGGGTGTGTATTTGTAATGGAGCGAGTCTGTTTTGAAGCGCCAGACTAGGCCCAATGTCATTTCTTGTGCTTCACCTGGGATGGTCGCCATCCAGGTCTCGCTGCTTGCTGCCTTTGTCTCTGGGGAGAGGCTGCAAAGTACTTGAGGGTCACTGCTGGCCCACTGCCGGAGATCAAAGCCGCCTTTGATCAGTGAGGCGCGGAGCTTGAGTAGGAGGGCTTCGGCTTCTTCTGGCGTCGAGACGCTTTGCAGACAGTTGTCCACGTAGAAACTCCTCTCTACACTTTGTCTGACCTCCTCGTCAGCTTCAGGGTCTTCTGTCACATGTTTTTGCAGTGCGAACGTAGCACAGCATGGGCTGTATGTGGTTCCGAAGGGGAGGACCTCCCATTGGTAGATGGATGGTTGCTCATCTTTGATCCTCTCTTTCCATAGGAACCGCAGCAAGGGCTTGTCCTCCTCCACTAGTCGCACCTGCAGGAACATCCCTTTGATGTCGCCGCTGATGGCCACCTTGTCTTGGCGGAAACGTAGTAGTATGCCGAGGAGAGAGGGGCAGAGTGTTGGGCCGGGCAAGAGTTCTTTATTCAGATTCTGTAGTCCGATCTGGTAGCTGCAGTTGAATACAATGCGATCCTTGCCGTTGTGGTGGACCTTGTGGTGGGGCACGTACCATGATTAGATCGTCTGGTCGGCCTCTTGAATGTCAATTTTCTTTATGTGTCCCGCTGTGATCAGCTTGTCGATCTCAGCGCGGTACACAGTGGCTTGAGTGGGGTCTTAGGCTAGACGCCGCTCGGTGTTCAGTAGATATCGCTCTGTCGCTTCTTTTGAGGCGTGGAGGGTGGGCATACCCTCTCGCCTCAAGAGTGGAGTTGCGTATCTCATCACTCCATTGACCTCGACTCTCTTTGTCCTCTGCTCGAGGAGGGTTATGGCATAAGTGTCTTCCTTTGAGCGAACGAGTTTCTTTTCATTCTTAAAGGGCATCGCGTCTAATGTCCATAGCCTATCGACGTGCTGTAAGTGGGTGGTGTCTTCTTCGTTTATCCTCGAGTGGAGACAGCGAGTGGCTGTCGGTCGGTTGGGAGACCCGGAGAGGGGGCCTTGTAGTGTCCAACCCAGGTGGGTCTCGACCGCTGCTGGACAGCCTCTGGGCCCGATATGGACACGGTCCGTTGGGACGATGAGGTGTGCGTGGTCGGATCCTATGAGCAGGGTCGGGGTGGCGTCGTCGATGAGCGGTATAGGTAGTTGACGTAGGTGCACGTATTTTTCCATCAGCTTTGGGATGGGGTAGGTGTACTGTGACAGGCCTATGTCGTGGCTGGTGAAGGCGTTAGTGATGCTATACTGCTTCTCGGGCTGCCCGACCGCTGCTATCATGAAGGAGACATTTTCACCCTTTATGGTCTTCAGGTCTCTTCTAATGGTACGGATTGTCATTGTTTCTTCGCTCCCCCGCAGACCCAGCCGGGCTGCGGCGGATGCGAGGAGGAGAGTCTTTTCTGACCCATCGTCTAGGACGGCGTAAGTGTCCATGACCTTGTCCTCGTAGCTTAATATCACTCGGACCACCTTCAAGAGCACTCGGGAGCTCCCGCTCTTCGCAGGGTCTATATACATGACGTTCACTCTCGAGCTGCTTGGGGGTACGGGTTTCTTCTTGTTGCTGTCGTGTAGGACCTCCAAGTGGGCGCCGTCGCACTTGCTGCATTTCTTCTTTAAACGGCACTCAGCTGCCATATGGCTGCGCGCGCAGCGGAAGCAGCGGCGGTTGGCTTTGATCCACTGACACTGAGACAGCCAATGTTCCTTTTCACAGTACTGGCATACAATCTTCCACTTCCCCTTGGTCTGGGGGGTGCTGTGGTTCTTGTGCTGCGGCACTGACACGGCCTGGTGCATAACGGTCACTGACCGGCGGTTATCGTTGGACCTCCGAGGTCCATCTCTTGGGCTAGATCCACTCCACACGAATGTGTCCAGTCGTAGGCTGCTAACTTCCCTTGCGAGGAAAGCGGCCAGGTCTAGGAGGGATGGCTCGGGGCCGTTGGGATCACGGTGGTCTCTCTGCCGCCGAAAGCGCTCTTGGCGGGCTGGAGGGAGCTTCTCCAGTATTCGCTCCACATTAGAATTTGCATACAGTTCATATCTCCCTTTCTCCTTTTGGGACCCCAGCATCCCTACTAGGGATTGTACCTTGATAGAGAGGTCATCCATCTATTGTCTTTGGCTGGGGGGAGGCGGTCGATATCCCTTATTTCTTGGATCACGTAATCCCATATGCGTCCATAACGCTGGTCGAGGGCCACTAGAGCCGCGGAGTATGGGGTGCTTGAGTTGGAATATGCCATTGCTATGTTATGCGCTCTGGGCACCTTGAGATGCTTGAGGAGGATGGCATATTTGTACGACTCGTCGGGGACATCGGACATCATAGTCTCCAAACACATGCATAATTCCGTGTACTGTGCTCTGTCCTCGCGCGTAAAGTCTGGGAACGTCGGTGTGCCAAGGTACGATGCCATGGATGGCTGGTACATTGGTGAGCGTAGGGGAAGAGGCCTCCTGGGCGAGTCTCCCCGTACGTGTGGTCGTGGGTTAGTACTTGGTGGGTACCAGAGGCTGGGTCCCCAGGTGCTGTTCCTCGGTGCTGACTGTACGTCAAACTCACCCGTGAGTTGGGTCGGGGGTTTGTAGTGCAGTGACTCGGGGCTGAAGTCCGGGCTGTACTGGGCCTCCTGGTCCAGAGTACGTTGCTGCTGTTGGGCTTGACATTCCTCCTCTTCCTCTTCCTCTTCCAGGTCCTGGAGTCTTCTAGTCAGTCTCTCGGCGACGTAGGCCGGCTCTTCCCGTTGGCTGGGTCTCGTATGGACCGGTCGGGGAAGGGGGTCGGAGACGTAGACAGGTTCCTCCTGTTGGCCGGGTCCCGGGTCGCTTTGTCGGGTAGGGGAAGGTGCCCTAGACCCTTGTCGTGATGATCTCCGGGAGCTCCGTGCGGAGAGAGGGGGTGTCGCCCTGGCAATCAATTGTTCTATCATCTGCGCCTGCAGCCGGTCGCGCTCTGCTTCGCGCTGGGCATTGGCGCGTTCTCGTTCAATGTTCTCTTCCGTCTGAAGGCGCCTCTCCTCCAGTCTTATGCGGTCGTCCTCACTCCTTTGCTGCGCCTGGAGGCGCTCTCGTTCAGTTGCAGAGTGTTCGCGCTCAGTAAGGGCTTGCGCTTGGAGTTGCGCGTGAAGGCGCTCTCGTTCCGCTGCAGAGTGTTCGCGCTCGCTTAATTGTTGCGCCTGGAGGCGCTCTCGTTCCGCTGCAGAGTGTTCGCGCTCGCTTGCTTGTTGCGCCTGGAGGCGCTCTCGTTGTTCGCGCTCGCTCATCTGTTGAGCCTGGAGGCGCTCTCGTTCCATGGCAGAGTGTTCGCGCTCACTTAATTGTTGCTCCCGGAGGCGCTCTCGTTCCACGGCAGAGTGTTCGCGCTCACTAAGGGCTTGCGCTTGGAGTTGCGCGTGGAGGCGCTCTCTTTTTCCGTGGCGGAGTGTTCGCGCTCACTAAGCGTCTTTGCTTGAAGCCGGTCGCGTTCGGTGGAGGCTGTCAGTGTGGCGATCAAGGCTTGCGCCAGTATCTGGTCCGCCTCGCTGGGGGATGACACTGACGGAGGTGATCGGGTGCTGACAGGGCTTGTTGGAGATCTGTTCTCCTGGCGCGCCCCGAGGTCTATCTCCTGGGCGCGGTTCTCTTCTCTTGGTTGTGTGTCGGGTTCTATCCCTGGAACGCTTTCTTTATCCTGGAGCGCTCCGGGGTCTATCCCGGTGACGCTGTCTGGAGGTATAGTCATGTCATGTCCCACCTGGTCCCCCCCGTGAGCTGAGTCAGTTTCGTTTGAACCCACTGGGGTCTCTACTGGCAGGGTCGCCAAGTCGATAGGATTGGACATGCTTAGACTATCCGCTTTATCCGTATTTAACGTCTGTTTAGATAAGCTAGGGGGTAGAACGAAAGCGAATTCCTCCAGATATGGAGGTGGCTGACGTTTGCGCTGCGGGCGTTCTAGCTTTGGGGAGCCACTTGGGGAGTGTTCACCGCTGGCCATGGTTAATATTAATATTATATTAAATATTACACTGATACCCTCCGGCTCGAAGGACCAATTGTAACTGAGGGGTTACAAAACCCTGACTGTATTAAAGATTGTGATAGATTAAACCACTGCTAGTTATTTACTTCAATTACTGGCCAGACAGTACATCAAATATAGATGGTGAACACTCACAAGAACACGGCATTGACACAGAAATACTATTGGAGGGTAATTTATTATTATTAGGCAACGTTAGGTTACAGAATGAGAATTAGGGTCGCGCTTGTATGGCGAAGAATATACGTAAAGTCAGTCAAGAGCATAAATCACTAAGAATAGCAGGAATCCTACGATGGGTCTAAGCTGACGCCACCTGTTGTATAGTAGCAATTATATAGGGCAACACTGGTACCAACTGGAGACAATGGGTTCCCTCCTGGGTGTAAGGCCTGGAGGGTAGAGGAATGTTCGGGTACTCCGTCTGATTCAACGAGGAATAAAGAGACTCCAGGTACAGGAGTCGGTGCTTGTAAACTCCCTTGATCAGCAGCAAAAGCAATAGTTGTAATCCAAAATGCTCGACAGCATTGATGACAGCTAGCCAGCCCCGTCCACGAGGCAGGCCCGAGTGGTAATCCTCACGAGGTTAAATCCCAAACGATAGTGGAAATCAACGATGCTCTTCTCCGGTAGTCACGTCCCAAATCAATATAATCCAACCAGGAATGGTTCTGCAATCGCCGGCGCCGATTCTCCTGTGTACATGTCCAACAGTTCCCCACCTAGGACTCCTCGGGTGTGGGCGACGTATTTAGGCCACACAGCCTGGTTAAGTGCACTAGCTAAAGACACGACGAACCGATGGGTAATGCTACACACGGAAGAACTGTGGCCGCACGATATACAATAAATGATCGACTATTGACTTCACATTAGATTAAGTCGAACTCAGCGTTACTTCATTAAACTCTGACACTTTAACATTCTATTCGCACGCGGTTCTCAATGCTCTATTTAGACGCAAGGTTGCTCACTTCACTGCACGTTGACTCGTGGTGAAGGTGGGTAAGGTTGGTACTGAACTACTGCTGTTTACACCTGCGCCAATATATATACTTAAGTGAATATCTAGTCCCAACCTCAGTTCTTGTCTCGTATTACTACGCTGACTCTGGGCATGTTCTGACATGCCTGCAGTTGTCTTTGAACTTGCCGCTGGGGGCTTGCGCGTTGGCGCCTGGGGGCGCTGTCCAATAGGAGAGCGAATATTACTCTGGTCTGAACGCAGGTAAAGGGATATTCCGTGTATATATATAAATACTATACAAAGTATATCAAACGATACATATATATATTCAGTTTAATCTGGCCCTTTACAACACACACACTATCACACTGTCACACTATCACGCACATACAGACACACACACACACACTCTCTTTCACACACACACACTCTCACACACACACACACCCACACACACACACACACACACACACACACACACACACGCACGCACATACACACACACACACACACACACTTTGATGATATATACATATAGACACACACTGTATACATAGAGACACACACACACTCACACACACACACACACTCTCACACACACACACACACACACACACACTATCACACACACACACTATCACACTATCACACTATCACACTATCACACACATACAGACACACACACACTCTCTCTCACACACACACACACACACACCCCCACACACACACACACACACACACACACATACACACACACACACACTGATGATATATACATAGATACACACACACAGACAGACAGACACAGACATCTCTCTCTCTCACACACACTTTGATGATATACACACACACACACTTTGAGGATATATACTGTACATACACACACACTTTGAGGATATACACACACACACATTGAGGATATATACATACACACACACACTTTGAGGATATACACACACACACTTTGATGATATATACATACACACACACACACACTTTGAGGATATACACACACACACTTTGAGTATATATACATACACACACACACACTTTGAGGATATATACATACACACAGACACACACTTTGAGGATATATATATACACACACACAGACACACTTTGAGGATACATACACACACACTGACACACACTTTGAGGATACATACACACACACAGTTTGAGGATATATACACACTAGGGATGGGTACCGAATTCGGGATGGATACCGAATTCGGTACTTTTGAGGTACCGAACCGAAACACGTCGGTACTACCGAGTATCGATTTTTTTTTAACCTTTTTTTTTACCTTTTTTTTCATGTCAACGTTAACATGCACAATATATGCTTACCTAGGATTTGACTTGATTCAACAACAAAGCAGTCAGAGCAATGGCAAGCCAAAAACTGTCGAAATTGTAGTTATTTGAAGTTTGGATTTTCTTTTCACGACTGAGGTAGGTAAATTAAATTTCTTGAGACTAAAGTACCGAAAAAAGGTACCGTTGGGTACCGGTATCGATTCACAGGTACCGGTACCGGTACCGTATCGGTTCAAATGTGAAAGGTACCCATCCCTAATACACACAGACACACTTTCAGGATATACATACACACACACTTTGAGGATATATACATTTGATTTGATTTGATTTTATTACGGATCCCCATTAGCTGGTGCCATAGCAACCAGCTAGTCTTCCTGGGGTCCACACAAAAAAACATTTGTACTTAGGCCTTTTATTCCTTTCGGAACATAGGCCATAGAAAAGTTTCCACCCCGTCTGTCTTGAGCCATCCTCCAGCTGTTTCCACATCAGTCCCCTCGTCTTGAGCTCCTGCTCAGTGTCTCTTCTCCAGGTGTTTTTGGGTCTTCCTCTGCCTCACTTAATAATAATAATAATAATAATAATAATAATAATAATAATAATAATAATAATAATAATAATAATAATAATAATAATAATAATAATAATAATAATAATAATAATAATAATAACTAGACAATTCCGCGCGGGGGAAATTGTGAAAGTGTGGGTGACGCCTGTGCACCGCCGGCCAACGGGGGAGAGGGTCTCTCGCGAGTCTCTATGACAAACGGTTCAAAGGATACAAAAAGGGGGCGCGGCCTAAGGATCGGGGGAGTGGTCAACATAGACCAATCAAAGAGGATATCCCTACTGAGTGCAATGACACAACCCGCAACACTATTACACTATTACACAATATTACACTATTACACACTATTACACTATTACACACTATTACACACTATTACACTATTACACACTATTACACTATTACACACTATAACACTATTACACTATTACACACTATTGCACTATTACACTATTACACACTATTACACTATTACACACTATTACACTATTACACTATTACACACTATTACACTATTACACTATTACACTATTACACTATTACACACTATTACACTATTACACTATTACACACTATTACACTATTACACTATTACACACTATTACACTATTACACTATTACACACTATTACACTATTACACACTATTACACACTATTACACGATTACACTATTACACACTATTACACACTATTACACTATTACACTATTACACACTATTACACTATTACACACTATTACACTATTACACTATTACACACTATTACACTATTACACACTATTACACTATTACACTATTACACACTATTACACTATTACACTATTACACACTATTACACTATTACACTATTACACACTATTACACTATTACACACTATTACACTATTACACACTATTACACTATTACACACTATTACACTATTACACGCTATTACACTATTACACTATTACACACTATTACACACTATTACACTATTACACACTATTACACTATTACACACTATTACACTATTACACTATTACACACTATTACACACTATTACACTATTACACACTATTACACACTATTACACTATTACACACTATTACACTATTACACACTATTACACACTATTACACTATTACACTATTACACTATTACACAATATTACACAATTACACACTATTACACACTATTACACTATTACACTATTACACACTATTACACTATTACACTATTACACACTATTACACTATTACACACTATTACACTATTACACTATTACACACTATTACACTATTACACACTATTACACACTATTACACTATTACACACTATTACACTATTACACTATTACACACTATTACACTATTACACTATTACACACTATTACACTATTACACTATTACACTATTACACACTATTACACTATTACACACTATTACACTATTACACACTATTACACACTATTACACTATTACACTATTACACTATTACACACTATTACACACTATTACACTATTACACTATTACACACTATTACACTATTACACTATTACACACTATTACACTATTACACTATTACACACGATTACACTATTACACTATTACACACTATTACACACTATTACACTATTACACTATTACACTATTACACACTATTACACACTATTACACTATTACACACTATTACACTATTACACACTATTACACTATTACACACTATTACACTATTACACTATTACACTATTACACACTATTACACTATTACACACTATTACACACTATTACACTATTACACTATTACACACTATTACACACTATTACACTATTACACTATTACACACTATTACACTATTACACACTATTACACTATTACACTATTACACACTATTACACTATTACACACTATTACACTATTACACTATTACACACTATTACACTATTATACTATTACACACTATTACACTATTACACTATTACACACTATTACACTATTAGACACTATTACACTATTACACACTATTACACTATTACACTATTACACACTATTACACACTATTACACTATTACACACTATTACACTATTACACACTATTACACTATTACACACTATTACACTATTACACGCTATTACACTATTACACTATTACACACTATTACACACTATTACACTATTACACACTATTACACTATTACACACTATTACACTATTACACTATTACACACTATTACACTATTACACTATTACACACTATTACACTATTACACTATTACACACTATTACACTATTACACTATTACACACTATTACACTATTACACACTATTACACTATTACACACTATTACACTATTACACTATTACACACTATTACACTATTACACTATTACACACTATTACACTATTACACTATTACACACTATTACACTATTACACTATTACACACTATTACACTATTACACTATTACACTATTACACACTATTACACTATTACACACTATTACACTATTACACACTATTACACTATTAGACACTATTACACTATTACACACTATTACACTATTACACTATTACACACTATTACACAATATTACACTATTACACACTATTACACTATTACACTATTACACACTATTACACTATTACACACTATTACACTATTACACTATTACACAATATTACACTATTACACACTATTACACTATTACACTATTACACACTATTACACACTATTACACTATTACACACTATTACACACTATTACACTATTACACACTATTACACTATTACACCGAGTACAATGGCACAATCCGCAAGTCTCTACGACAAACGGTTCAAGAGATACACTGAGGGGGTGTGGCCTAAGGGGGCGTGGTCTAAGGATCGGGGGAGTGGTCAACATCGACCAATGAAAGGTGGTCAACATGGACCAATGAAAAATGAAAGAGGATATCCCTACTGAGTACAATGACACAACCCACAAGACAGAGGGCGCTGTCAGCAATTCAGTACTGCAACACAGTGATGGCCAATGATGGGTTAAGTGGATGATGTCATTGGCAGCTCAGCCACGAGCCACACAGCTGAACCAATCATGAGTGAGCCATGAGCCACACAGGTGAAGCAATCACTATGACTTGCATATTTTCTATCCAATGCATTTGTATGGAGGCAGATGCATGACTGCATTGTCACATTGATTAAAAGAAAACTATAAGAGATGAAGCGTTGTGACGCGCACATGAGCACTACAACGAGTAGGCGAAGGGTTGTGCGCGATATTGTGACATTCGTGCAATATTGTGGCACTCCTTCGGCGATCGGAACAGAAGGCTAAAAAATAGTGTGAAAAATGTGATTTCTAGAGTGCGATTGCATGGCGGTCAATGGGGAGGAGAACCTTCAAACAAATGGTCGTCAGTTGAGATAGAAATGTCCAATTCCATTTATTTTTCTTTTGTGAGCGGGATGACAGCCGTGTCATCGTTTTGATGTGTTTGTTTTATTTCTACGTCCAAAATTGAGATCACACTCGCAATTCACCCAAGGTAGGGGGAAAAAGATTATTTCAGCTGCTACACTCTAAAATGCAATGCATTCCCAATGGGACCGATATTTTACCGTTTAAAGTCGATTCGTAGCCAGACGGTGCGGTGAAACTTTACGAGATCGGAGACCGGTGTTGCCATAGGCAAGCCGCTCGTTTTGATACCTTTCACGTGTATGGGGCGCGAACGCTTACGTGTTGCAAAGTGTTTGCAAAATCGGTGGAATAAAGAATAAAGAATAAAGAATAAAAAGAGTATGGATATGTATAGTGTGGGTGGCAACCTGGCTTCGCCAGGTCACCCACACTAATAATAATAATAATAATAATAATAATAATAATAATAATAATAATAATAATAATAATAATAATAATAATAATAATAATAATAATAATAATAATAACTAGACAATTCCACGCGGGGGAAATTGTGAAAGTGTGGGTGACGCCTGTGCACCGCCGGCCAACGGGGGAGAGTGTCTCTCGCGAGTCTCTATGACAAACGGTTCAAAGGATACAAAAAGGGGGCGTGGCCTAAGGATCGGGGGAGTGGTCAACATAGACCAATCAAAGAGGATATCCCTACTGAGTGCAATGACACAACCCGCAACACTATTACACTATTACACAATATTACACACTATTACACTATTACACTATTACACACTATTACACTATTACACACTATTACACTATTACACACTATTACACTATTAGACACTATTACACTATTACACACTATTACACTATTACACTATTACACATTATTACACACTATTACACTATTACACACTATTACACTATTACACACTATTACACTATTACACACTATTACACTATTAGACACTATTACACTATTACACACTATTACACTATTACACTATTACACATTATTACACACTATTACACTATTACACACTATTACACTATTACACACTATTACACTATTACACTATTACACACTATTACACTATTACACACTATTACACTATTACACTATTACACACTATTACACACTATTACACTATTACACACTATTACACTATTACACACTATTACACTATTACACTATTACACACTATTACACTATTACACACTATTACACTATTACACTATTACACACTATTACACTATTACACACTATTACACTATTACACTATTACACACTATTACACTATTACACTATTACACACTATTACACTATTACACACTATTACACACTATTACACTATTACACACTATTACACTATTACACACTATTACACTATTACACACTATTACACTATTACACTATTACACACTATTACACTATTAGACACTATTACACTATTACACACTATTACACTATTACACTATTACACACTATTACACTATTACACACTATTACACTATTACACTATTACACACTATTACACTATTACACACTATTACACACTATTACACTATTACACTATTACACACTATTACACTATTACACACTATTACACTATTACACACTATTACACTATTACACTATTACACACTATTACACTATTACACTATTACACACTATTACACTATTACACTATTACACACTATTACACTATTACACTATTACACACTACACTATTACACTATTACACTATTACACACTATTACACTATTACACACTATTACACTATTACACTATTACACACTATTACACTATTACACTATTACACACTAGTACACTATTACACACTATTACACTATTACACTATTACACACTATTACACTATTACACACTATTACACTATTACACACTATTACACTATTACACTATTACACACTATTACACTATTACACTATTACACACTATTACACTATTACACACTATTACAATATTACACTATTACACACTATTACACTATTACACACTATTACACTATTACACTATTACACACTATTACACTATTACACACTATTACACTATTACACACTATTACACTATTACACTATTACACTATTACACACTATTACACTATTAGACACTATTACACTATTACACACTATTACACTATTACACTATTACACACTATTACACAATATTACACTATTACACACTATTACACTATTACACTATTACACACTATTACACTATTACACACTATTACACTATTACACTATTACACAATATTACACTATTACACTATTACACTATTACACTATTACACACTATTACACACTATTACACTATTACACACTATTACACACTATTACACTATTACACACTATTACACACTATTACACTATTACACACTATTACACTATTACACACTATTACACTATTACACCGAGTACAATGGCACAATCCGCAAGTCTCTACGACAAACGGTTCAAGAGATACACTGAGGGGGTGTGGCCTAAGGGGGCGTGGTCTAAGGATCGGGGGAGTGGTCAACATCGACCAATGAAAGGTGGTCAACATGGACCAATGAAAAATGAAAGAGGATATCCCTACTGAGTACAATGACACAACCCACAAGACAGAGGGCGCTGTCAGCAATTCAGTACTGCAACACAGTGATGGCCAATGATGGGTTAAGTGGATGATGTCATTGGCAGCTCAGCCACGAGCCACACAGCTGAACCAATCATGAGTGAGCCATGAGCCACACAGGTGAAGCAATCACTATGACTTGCATATTTTCTATCCAATGCATTTGTATGGAGGCAGATGCATGACTGCATTGTCACATTGATTAAAAGAAAACTATAAGAGATGAAGCGTTGTGACGCGCACATGAGCACTACAACGAGTAGGCGAAGGGTTGTGCGCGATATTGTGACATTCGTGCAATATTGTGGCACTCCTTCGGCGATCGGAACAGAAGGCTAAAAAATAGTGTGAAAAATGTGATTTCTAGAGTGCGATTGCATGGCGGTCAATGGGGAGGAGAACCTTCAAACAAATGGTCGTCAGTTGAGATAGAAATGTCCAATTCCATTTATTTTTCTTTTGTGAGCGGGATGACAGCCGTGTCATCGTTTTGATGTGTTTGTTTTATTTCTACGTCCAAAATTGAGATCACACTCGCAATTCACCCAAGGTAGGGGGAAAAAGATTATTTCAGCTGCTACACTCTAAAATGCAATGCATTCCCAATGGGACCGATATTTTACCGTTTAAAGTCGATTCGTAGCCAGACGGTGCGGTGAAACTTTACGAGATCGGAGACCGGTGTTGCCATAGGCAAGCCGCTCGTTTTGATACCTTTCACGTGTATGGGGCGCGAACGCTTACGTGTTGCAAAGTGTTTGCAAAATCGGTGGAATAAAGAATAAAGAATAAAGAATAAAAAGAGTATGGATATGTATAGTGTGGGTGGCAACCTGGCTTCGCCAGGTCACCCACACTAATAATAATAATAATAATAATAATAATAATAATAATAATAATAATAATAATAATAATAATAATAATAATAATAATAATAATAACTAGACAATTCCACGCGGGGGAAATTGTGAAAGTGTGGGTGACGCCTGTGCACCGCCGGCCAACGGGGGAGAGTGTCTCTCGCGAGTCTCTATGACAAACGGTTCAAAGGATACAAAAAGGGGGCGTGGCCTAATGATCGGGGGAGTGGTCAACATAGACCAATCAAAGAGGATATCCCTACTGAGTGCAATGACACAACCCGCAACACTATTACACTATTACACAATATTACACACTATTACACTATTACACTATTACACACTATTACACTATTACACACTATTACACTATTACACACTATTACACTATTAGACACTATTACACTATTACACACTATTACACTATTACACTATTACACATTATTACACACTATTACACTATTACACACTATTACACTATTACACACTATTACACTATTACACACTATTACACTATTAGACACTATTACACTATTACACACTATTACACTATTACACTATTACACATTATTACACACTATTACACTATTACACACTATTACACTATTACACACTATTACACTATTACACTATTACACACTATTACACTATTACACACTATTACACTATTACACTATTACACACTATTACACACTATTACACTATTACACACTATTACACTATTACACACTATTACACTATTACACTATTACACACTATTACACTATTACACACTATTACACTATTACACTATTACACACTATTACACTATTACACACTATTACACTATTACACTATTACACACTATTACACTATTACACTATTACACACTATTACACTATTACACACTATTACACTATTACACACTATTACACTATTACACACTATTACACTATTACACACTATTACACTATTACACACTATTACACTATTACACACTATTACACTATTACACTATTACACACTATTACACTATTAGACACTATTACACTATTACACACTATTACACTATTACACTATTACACACTATTACACTATTACACACTATTACACTATTACACTATTACACACTATTACACACTATTACACACTATTACACTATTACACTATTACACACTATTACACTATTACACACTATTACACTATTACACACTATTACACTATTACACTATTACACACTATTACACTATTACACTATTACACACTATTACACTATTACACTATTACACACTATTACACTATTACACTATTACACACTACACTATTACACTATTACACTATTACACACTATTACACTATTACACACTATTACACTATTACACTATTACACACTATTACACTATTACACTATTACACACTAGTACACTATTACACACTATTACACTATTACACTATTACACACTATTACACTATTACACACTATTACACTATTACACACTATTACACTATTACACTATTACACACTATTACACTATTACACTATTACACACTATTACACTATTACACACTATTACAATATTACACTATTACACACTATTACACTATTACACACTATTACACTATTACACTATTACACACTATTACACTATTACACACTATTACACTATTACACACTATTACACTATTACACTATTACACTATTACACACTATTACACTATTAGACACTATTACACTATTACACACTATTACACTATTACACTATTACACACTATTACACAATATTACACTATTACACACTATTACACTATTACACTATTACACACTATTACACTATTACACACTATTACACTATTACACTATTACACAATATTACACTATTACACTATTACACTATTACACTATTACACACTATTACACACTATTACACTATTACACACTATTACACACTATTACACTATTACACACTATTACACTATTACACTATTACACACTATTACACTATTACACACTATTACACTATTACACCGAGTACAATGGCACAATCCGCAAGTCTCTACGACAAACGGTTCAAGAGATACACTGAGGGGGTGTGGCCTAAGGGGGCGTGGTCTAAGGATCGGGGGAGTGGTCAACATCGACCAATGAAAGGTGGTCAACATGGACCAATGAAAAATGAAAGAGGATATCCCTACTGAGTACAATGACACAACCCACAAGACAGAGGGCGCTGTCAGCAATTCAGTACTGCAACACAGTGATGGCCAATGATGGGTTAAGTGGATGATGTCATTGGCAGCTCAGCCACGAGCCACACAGCTGAACCAATCATGAGTGAGCCATGAGCCACACAGGTGAAGCAATCACTATGACTTGCATATTTTCTATCCAATGCATTTGTATGGAGGCAGATGCATGACTGCATTGTCACATTGATTAAAAGAAAACTATAAGAGATGAAGCGTTGTGACGCGCACATGAGCACTACAACGAGTAGGCGAAGGGTTGTGCGCGATATTGTGACATTCGTGCAATATTGTGGCACTCCTTCGGCGATCGGAACAGAAGGCTAAAAAATAGTGTGAAAAATGTGATTTCTAGAGTGCGATTGCATGGCGGTCAATGGGGAGGAGAACCTTCAAACAAATGGTCGTCAGTTGAGATAGAAATGTCCAATTCCATTTATTTTTCTTTTGTGAGCGGGATGACAGCCGTGTCATCGTTTTGATGTGTTTGTTTTATTTCTACGTCCAAAATTGAGATCACACTCGCAATTCACCCAAGGTAGGGGGAAAAAGATTATTTCAGCTGCTACACTCTAAAATGCAATGCATTCCCAATGGGACCGATATTTTACCGTTTAAAGTCGATTCGTAGCCAGACGGTGCGGTGAAACTTTACGAGATCGGAGACCGGTGTTGCCATAGGCAAGCCGCTCGTTTTGATACCTTTCACGTGTATGGGGCGCGAACGCTTACGTGTTGCAAAGTGTTTGCAAAATCGGTGGAATAAAGAATAATAAATAACTAGACAATTCCGCGCGGGGGAAATTGTGAAAGTGTGGGTGACGCCTGTGCACCGCCGGCCAACGGGGGAGAGGGTCTCTCGCGAGTCTCTATGACAAACGGTTCAAAGGATACAAAAAGGGGGCGCGGCCTAAGGATCGGGGGAGTGGTCAACATAGACCAATCAAAGAGGATATCCCTACTGAGTGCAATGACACAACCCGCAACACTATTACACTATTACACAATATTACACACTATTACACTATTACACTATTACACACTATTACACTATTACACACTATTACACTATTAGACACTATTACACTATTACACACTATTACACTATTACACTATTACACATTATTACACACTATTACACTATTACACACTATTACACTATTACACACTATTACACTATTACACTATTACACACTATTACACTATTACACACTATTACACTATTACACTGTTACACACTATTACACACTATTACACTATTACACACTATTACACTATTACACACTATTACACTATTACACTATTACACACTATTACACTATTACACACTATTACACTATTACACTATTACACACTATTACACTATTACACACTATTACACACTATTACACTATTACACTATTACACACTATTACACACTATTACACTATTACACTATTACACACTATTACACTATTACACACTATTACACTATTACACTATTACACACTATTACACTATTACACACTATTACACTATTACACTATTACACACTATTACACTATTACACTATTACACACTATTACACTATTACACTATTACACACTATTACACTATTACACTATTACACACTATTACACTATTACACACTATTACACTATTACACACTATTACACTATTACACGCTATTACACTATTACACTATTACACACTATTACACACTATTACACTATTACACACTATTACACTATTACACACTATTACACTATTACACTATTACACACTATTACACACTATTACACTATTACACACTATTACACACTATTACACTATTACACACTATTACACTATTACACACTATTACACACTATTACACTATTACACTATTACACTATTACACAATATTACACAATTACACACTATTACACACTATTACACTATTACACTATTACACACTATTACACTATTACACTATTACACACTATTACACTATTACACACTATTACACTATTACACTATTACACACTATTACACTATTACACACTATTACACACTATTACACTATTACACACTATTACACTATTACACTATTACACACTATTACACTATTACACTATTACACACTATTACACTATTACACTATTACACTATTACACACTATTACACTATTACACACTATTACACTATTACACACTATTACACAATATTACACTATTACACTATTACACTATTACACACTATTACACACTATTACACTATTACACTATTACACACTATTACACTATTACACTATTACACACTATTACACTATTACACTATTACACTATTACACACGATTACACTATTACACACTATTACACTATTACACACTATTACACAATATTACACTATTACACTATTACACTATTACACACTATTACACACTATTACACTATTACACTATTACACACTATTACACTATTACACAATATTACACTATTACACACTATTACACACTTACACTATTACACTATTACACACTATTACACACTATTACACTATTACACTATTACACTATTACACACTATTACACACTATTACACTATTACACACTATTACACTATTACACACTATTACACTATTACACACTATTACACTATTACACTATTACACTATTACACACTATTACACTATTACACACTATTACACACTATTACACTATTACACTATTACACACTATTACACACTATTACACTATTACACTATTACACACTATTACACTATTACACACTATTACACTATTACACTATTACACACTATTACACTATTACACACTATTACACTATTACACTATTACACACTATTACACTATTATACTCTTACACACTATTACACTATTACACTATTACACACTATTACACTATTAGACACTATTACACTATTACACACTATTACACTATTACACTATTACACACTATTACACACTATTACACTATTACACACTATTACACTATTACACACTATTACACTATTACACACTATTACACTATTACACGCTATTACACTATTACACTATTACACACTATTACACACTATTACACTATTACACACTATTACACTATTACACACTATTACACTATTACACTATTACACACTATTACACTATTACACTATTACACACTATTACACACTATTACACTATTACACACTATTACACTATTACACTATTACACACTATTACACTATTACACACTATTACACTATTACACACTATTACACTATTACACTATTACACACTATTACACTATTACACTATTACACACTATTACACTATTACACTATTACACACTATTACACTATTACACTATTACACACTATTACACTATTACACTATTACACTATTACACACTATTACACTATTACACACTATTACACTATTACACACTATTACACTATTAGACACTATTACACTATTACACACTATTACACTATTACACTATTACACACTATTACACAATATTACACTATTACACACTATTACACTATTACACTATTACACACTATTACACTATTACACACTATTACACTATTACACTATTACACAATATTACACTATTACACACTATTACACTATTACACTATTACACACTATTACACACTATTACACTATTACACACTATTACACACTATTACACTATTACACACTATTACACTATTACACACTATTACACTATTACACCGAGTACAATGGCACAATCCGCAAGTCTCTACGACAAACGGTTCAAGAGATACACTGAGGGGGTGTGGCCTAAGGGGGCGTGGTCTAAGGATCGGGGGAGTGGTCAACATCGACCAATGAAAGGTGGTCAACATGGACCAATGAAAAATGAAAGAGGATATCCCTACTGAGTACAATGACACAACCCACAAGACAGAGGGCGCTGTCAGCAATTCAGTACTGCAACACAGTGATGGCCAATGATGGGTTAAGTGGATGATGTCATTGGCAGCTCAGCCACGAGCCACACAGCTGAACCAATCATGAGTGAGCCATGAGCCACACAGGTGAAGCAATCACTATGACTTGCATATTTTCTATCCAATGCATTTGTATGGAGGCAGATGCATGACTGCATTGTCACATTGATTAAAAGAAAACTATAAGAGATGAAGCGTTGTGACGCGCACATGAGCACTACAACGAGTAGGCGAAGGGTTGTGCGCGATATTGTGACATTCGTGCAATATTGTGGCACTCCTTCGGCGATCGGAACAGAAGGCTAAAAAATAGTGTGAAAAATGTGATTTCTAGAGTGCGATTGCATGGCGGTCAATGGGGAGGAGAACCTTCAAACAAATGGTCGTCAGTTGAGATAGAAATGTCCAATTCCATTTATTTTTCTTTTGTGAGCGGGATGACAGCCGTGTCATCGTTTTGATGTGTTTGTTTTATTTCTACGTCCAAAATTGAGATCACACTCGCAATTCACCCAAGGTAGGGGGAAAAAGATTATTTCAGCTGCTACACTCTAAAATGCAATGCATTCCCAATGGGACCGATATTTTACCGTTTAAAGTCGATTCGTAGCCAGACGGTGCGGTGAAACTTTACGAGATCGGAGACCGGTGTTGCCATAGGCAAGCCGCTCGTTTTGATACCTTTCACGTGTATGGGGCGCGAACGCTTACGTGTTGCAAAGTGTTTGCAAAATCGGTGGAATAAAGAATAAAGAATAAAGAATAAAAAGAGTATGGATATGTATAGTGTGGGTGGCAACCTGGCTTCGCCAGGTCACCCACACTAATAATAATAATAATAATAATAATAATAATAATAATAATAATAATAATAATAATAATAATAATAATAATAATAATAACTAGACAATTCCACGCGGGGGAAATTGTGAAAGTGTGGGTGACGCCTGTGCACCGCCGGCCAACGGGGGAGAGTGTCTCTCGCGAGTCTCTATGACAAACGGTTCAAAGGATACAAAAAGGGGGCGTGGCCTAAGGATCGGGGGAGTGGTCAACATAGACCAATCAAAGAGGATATCCCTACTGAGTGCAATGACACAACCCGCAACACTATTACACTATTACACAATATTACACACTATTACACTATTACACTATTACACACTATTACACTATTACACACTATTACACTATTACACACTATTACACTATTAGACACTATTACACTATTACACACTATTACACTATTACACTATTACACATTATTACACACTATTACACTATTACACACTATTACACTATTACACACTATTACACTATTACACACTATTACACTATTAGACACTATTACACTATTACACACTATTACACTATTACACTATTACACATTATTACACACTATTACACTATTACACACTATTACACTATTACACACTATTACACTATTACACTATTACACACTATTACACTATTACACACTATTACACTATTACACTATTACACACTATTACACACTATTACACTATTACACACTATTACACTATTACACACTATTACACTATTACACTATTACACACTATTACACTATTACACACTATTACACTATTACACTATTACACACTATTACACTATTACACACTATTACACTATTACACTATTACACACTATTACACTATTACACACTATTACACTATTACACACTATTACACTATTACACACTATTACACTATTACACACTATTACACTATTACACACTATTACACTATTACACACTATTACACTATTACACTATTACACACTATTACACTATTAGACACTATTACACTATTACACACTATTACACTATTACACTATTACACACTATTACACTATTACACACTATTACACTATTACACTATTACACACTATTACACTATTACACACTATTACACACTATTACACTATTACACTATTACACACTATTACACTATTACACACTATTACACTATTACACACTATTACACTATTACACTATTACACACTATTACACTATTACACTATTACACACTATTACACTATTACACTATTACACACTATTACACTATTACACTATTACACACTACACTATTACACTATTACACTATTACACACTATTACACTATTACACACTATTACACTATTACACTATTACACACTATTACACTATTACACTATTACACACTAGTACACTATTACACACTATTACACTATTACACTATTACACACTATTACACTATTACACACTATTACACTATTACACACTATTACACTATTACACTATTACACACTATTACACTATTACACTATTACACACTATTACACTATTACACACTATTACAATATTACACTATTACACACTATTACACTATTACACACTATTACACTATTACACTATTACACACTATTACACTATTACACACTATTACACTATTACACACTATTACACTATTACACTATTACACTATTACACACTATTACACTATTACACACTATTACAATATTACACTATTACACACTATTACACTATTACACACTATTACACTATTACACTATTACACACTATTACACTATTACACACTATTACACTATTACACACTATTACACTATTACACTATTACACTATTACACACTATTACACTATTAGACACTATTACACTATTACACACTATTACACTATTACACTATTACACACTATTACACAATATTACACTATTACACACTATTACACTATTACACTATTACACACTATTACACTATTACACACTATTACACTATTACACTATTACACAATATTACACTATTACACTATTACACTATTACACTATTACACACTATTACACACTATTACACTATTACACACTATTACACACTATTACACTATTACACACTATTACACTATTACACTATTACACACTATTACACTATTACACACTATTACACTATTACACCGAGTACAATGGCACAATCCGCAAGTCTCTACGACAAACGGTTCAAGAGATACACTGAGGGGGTGTGGCCTAAGGGGGCGTGGTCTAAGGATCGGGGGAGTGGTCAACATCGACCAATGAAAGGTGGTCAACATGGACCAATGAAAAATGAAAGAGGATATCCCTACTGAGTACAATATCCCTACTGAGTACAATGACACAACCCACAAGACAGAGGGCGCTGTCAGCAATTCAGTACTGCAACACAGTGATGGCCAATGATGGGTTAAGTGGATGATGTCATTGGCAGCTCAGCCACGAGCCACACAGCTGAACCAATCATGAGTGAGCCATGAGCCACACAGGTGAAGCAATCACTATGACTTGCATATTTTCTATCCAATGCATTTGTATGGAGGCAGATGCATGACTGCATTGTCACATTGATTAAAAGAAAACTATAAGAGATGAAGCGTTGTGACGCGCACATGAGCACTACAACGAGTAGGCGAAGGGTTGTGCGCGATATTGTGACATTCGTGCAATATTGTGGCACTCCTTCGGCGATCGGAACAGAAGGCTAAAAAATAGTGTGAAAAATGTGATTTCTAGAGTGCGATTGCATGGCGGTCAATGGGGAGGAGAACCTTCAAACAAATGGTCGTCAGTTGAGATAGAAATGTCCAATTCCATTTATTTTTCTTTTGTGAGCGGGATGACAGCCGTGTCATCGTTTTGATGTGTTTGTTTTATTTCTACGTCCAAAATTGAGATCACACTCGCAATTCACCCAAGGTAGGGGGAAAAAGATTATTTCAGCTGCTACACTCTAAAATGCAATGCATTCCCAATGGGACCGATATTTTACCGTTTAAAGTCGATTCGTAGCCAGACGGTGCGGTGAAACTTTACGAGATCGGAGACCGGTGTTGCCATAGGCAAGCCGCTCGTTTTGATACCTTTCACGTGTATGGGGCGCGAACGCTTACGTGTTGCAAAGTGTTTGCAAAATCGGTGGAATAAAGAATAAAGAATAAAGAATAAAAAGAGTATGGATATGTATAGTGTGGGTGGCAACCTGGCTTCGCCAGGTCACCCACACTAATAATAATAATAATAATAATAATAATAATAATAATAATAATAATAATAATAATAATAATAATAATAATAATAATAATAATAACTAGACAATTCCACGCGGGGGAAATTGTGAAAGTGTGGGTGACGCCTGTGCACCGCCGGCCAACGGGGGAGAGTGTCTCTCGCGAGTCTCTATGACAAACGGTTCAAAGGATACAAAAAGGGGGCGTGGCCTAAGGATCGGGGGAGTGGTCAACATAGACCAATCAAAGAGGATATCCCTACTGAGTGCAATGACACAACCCGCAACACTATTACACTATTACACAATATTACACACTATTACACTATTACACTATTACACACTATTACACTATTACACACTATTACACTATTACACACTATTACACTATTAGACACTATTACACTATTACACACTATTACACTATTACACTATTACACATTATTACACACTATTACACTATTACACACTATTACACTATTACACACTATTACACTATTACACACTATTACACTATTAGACACTATTACACTATTACACACTATTACACTATTACACTATTACACATTATTACACACTATTACACTATTACACACTATTACACTATTACACACTATTACACTATTACACTATTACACACTATTACACTATTACACACTATTACACTATTACACTATTACACACTATTACACACTATTACACTATTACACACTATTACACTATTACACACTATTACACTATTACACTATTACACACTATTACACTATTACACACTATTACACTATTACACTATTACACACTATTACACTATTACACACTATTACACTATTACACTATTACACACTATTACACTATTACACTATTACACACTATTACACTATTACACACTATTACACTATTACACACTATTACACTATTACACACTATTACACTATTACACACTATTACACTATTACACACTATTACACTATTACACACTATTACACTATTACACTATTACACACTATTACACTATTAGACACTATTACACTATTACACACTATTACACTATTACACTATTACACACTATTACACTATTACACACTATTACACTATTACACTATTACACACTATTACACACTATTACACACTATTACACTATTACACTATTACACACTATTACACTATTACACACTATTACACTATTACACACTATTACACTATTACACTATTACACACTATTACACTATTACACTATTACACACTATTACACTATTACACTATTACACACTATTACACTATTACACTATTACACACTACACTATTACACTATTACACTATTACACACTATTACACTATTACACACTATTACACTATTACACTATTACACACTATTACACTATTACACTATTACACACTAGTACACTATTACACACTATTACACTATTACACTATTACACACTATTACACTATTACACACTATTACACTATTACACACTATTACACTATTACACTATTACACACTATTACACTATTACACTATTACACACTATTACACTATTACACACTATTACAATATTACACTATTACACACTATTACACTATTACACACTATTACACTATTACACTATTACACACTATTACACTATTACACACTATTACACTATTACACACTATTACACTATTACACTATTACACTATTACACACTATTACACTATTAGACACTATTACACTATTACACACTATTACACTATTACACTATTACACACTATTACACAATATTACACTATTACACACTATTACACTATTACACTATTACACACTATTACACTATTACACACTATTACACTATTACACTATTACACAATATTACACTATTACACTATTACACTATTACACTATTACACACTATTACACACTATTACACTATTACACACTATTACACACTATTACACTATTACACACTATTACACTATTACACTATTACACACTATTACACTATTACACACTATTACACTATTACACCGAGTACAATGGCACAATCCGCAAGTCTCTACGACAAACGGTTCAAGAGATACACTGAGGGGGTGTGGCCTAAGGGGGCGTGGTCTAAGGATCGGGGAGTGGTCAACATCGACCAATGAAAGGTGGTCAACATGGACCAATGAAAAATGAAAGAGGATATCCCTACTGAGTACAATGACACAACCCACAAGACAGAGGGCGCTGTCAGCAATTCAGTACTGCAACACAGTGATGGCCAATGATGGGTTAAGTGGATGATGTCATTGGCAGCTCAGCCACGAGCCACACAGCTGAACCAATCATGAGTGAGCCATGAGCCACACAGGTGAAGCAATCACTATGACTTGCATATTTTCTATCCAATGCATTTGTATGGAGGCAGATGCATGACTGCATTGTCACATTGATTAAAAGAAAACTATAAGAGATGAAGCGTTGTGACGCGCACATGAGCACTACAACGAGTAGGCGAAGGGTTGTGCGCGATATTGTGACATTCGTGCAATATTGTGGCACTCCTTCGGCGATCGGAACAGAAGGCTAAAAAATAGTGTGAAAAATGTGATTTCTAGAGTGCGATTGCATGGCGGTCAATGGGGAGGAGAACCTTCAAACAAATGGTCGTCAGTTGAGATAGAAATGTCCAATTCCATTTATTTTTCTTTTGTGAGCGGGATGACAGCCGTGTCATCGTTTTGATGTGTTTGTTTTATTTCTACGTCCAAAATTGAGATCACACTCGCAATTCACCCAAGGTAGGGGGAAAAAGATTATTTCAGCTGCTACACTCTAAAATGCAATGCATTCCCAATGGGACCGATATTTTACCGTTTAAAGTCGATTCGTAGCCAGACGGTGCGGTGAAACTTTACGAGATCGGAGACCGGTGTTGCCATAGGCAAGCCGCTCGTTTTGATACCTTTCACGTGTATGGGGCGCGAACGCTTACGTGTTGCAAAGTGTTTGCAAAATCGGTGGAATAAAGAATAATAAATAACTAGACAATTCCGCGCGGGGGAAATTGTGAAAGTGTGGGTGACGCCTGTGCACCGCCGGCCAACGGGGGAGAGGGTCTCTCGCGAGTCTCTATGACAAACGGTTCAAAGGATACAAAAAGGGGCGCGGCCTAAGGATCGGGGGAGTGGTCAACATAGACCAATCAAAGAGGATATCCCTACTGAGTGCAATGACACAACCCGCAACACTATTACACTATTACACAATATTACACACTATTACACTATTACACTATTACACACTATTACACTATTACACACTATTACACTATTAGACACTATTACACTATTACACACTATTACACTATTATACACACTATTACACTATTACACTATTACACATTATTACACACTATTACACTATTACACACTATTACACTATTACACACTATTACACTATTACACACTATTACACTATTAGACACTATTACACTATTACACACTATTACACTATTACACATTATTACACACTATTACACTATTACACACTATTACACTATTACACACTATTACACTATTACACTATTACACACTATTACACTATTACACACTATTACACTATTACACTATTACACACTATTACACACTATTACACTATTACACACTATTACACTATTACACACTATTACACTATTACACTATTACACACTATTACACTATTACACACTATTACACTATTACACTATTACACACTATTACACTATTACACACTATTACACTATTACACTATTACACACTATTACACTATTACACTATTACACACTATTACACTATTACACACTATTACACTATTACACACTATTACACTATTACACTATTACACACTATTACACTATTACACACTATTACACTATTACACACTATTACACTATTACACACTATTACACTATTACACTATTACACACTATTACACTATTAGACACTATTACACTATTACACACTATTACACTATTACACTATTACACACTATTACACTATTACACACTATTACACTATTACACTATTACACACTATTACACTATTACACACTATTACACTATTACACACTATTACACTATTACACTATTACACACTATTACACTATTACACACTATTACACTATTACACACTATTACACTATTACACTATTACACACTATTACACTATTACACTATTACACACTATTACACTATTACACTATTACACACTATTACACTATTACACTATTACACACTACACTATTACACTATTACACTATTACACACTATTACACTATTACACACTATTACACTATTACACTATTACACACTATTACACTATTACACTATTACACACTAGTACACTATTACACACTATTACACTATTAGACACTATTACACTATTACACACTATTACACTATTACACACTATTACACTATTACACACTATTACACTATTACACACTATTACACTATTAGACACTATTACACTATTACACACTATTACACTATTACACTATTACACATTATTACACACTATTACACTATTACACACTATTACACTATTACACACTATTACACTATTACACACTATTACACTATTAGACACTATTACACTATTACACACTATTACACTATTACACTATTACACATTATTACACACTATTACACTATTACACACTATTACACTATTACACACTATTACACTATTACACTATTACACACTATTACACTATTACACACTATTACACTATTACACTATTACACACTATTACACACTATTACACTATTACACACTATTACACTATTACACACTATTACACTATTACACTATTACACACTATTACACTATTACACACTATTACACTATTACACTATTACACACTATTACACTATTACACACTATTACACTATTACACTATTACACACTATTACACTATTACACACTATTACACTATTACACTATTACACACTATTACACTATTACACACTATTACACTATTACACACTATTACACTATTACACTATTACACACTATTACACTATTACACACTATTACACTATTACACACTATTACACTATTACACTATTACACACTATTACACTATTACACTATTACACACTATTACACTATTACACTATTACACACTATTACACTATTACACTATTACACACTACACTATTACACTATTACACACTATTACACTATTACACACTATTACACTATTACACACTATTACACTATTACACTATTACACACTAGTACACTATTACACACTATTACACTATTAGACACTATTACACTATTACACACTATTACACTATTACACACTATTACACTATTACACACTATTACACTATTACACACTATTACACTATTAGACACTATTACACTATTACACACTATTACACTATTACACTATTACACATTATTACACACTATTACACTATTACACACTATTACACTATTACACACTATTACACTATTACACACTATTACACTATTAGACACTATTACACTATTACACACTATTACACTATTACACTATTACACATTATTACACACTATTACACTATTACACACTATTACACTATTACACACTATTACACTATTACACTATTACACACTATTACACTATTACACACTATTACACTATTACACTATTACACACTATTACACACTATTACACTATTACACACTATTACACTATTACACACTATTACACTATTACACTATTACACACTATTACACTATTACACACTATTACACTATTACACTATTACACACTATTACACTATTACACACTATTACACTATTACACTATTACACACTATTACACTATTACACTATTACACACTATTACACTATTACACACTATTACACTATTACACACTATTACACTATTACACTATTACACACTATTACACTATTACACACTATTACACTATTACACACTATTACACTATTACACACTATTACACTATTACACTATTACACACTATTACACTATTAGACACTATTACACTATTACACACTATTACACTATTACACTATTACACACTATTACACTATTACACACTATTACACTATTACACACTATTACACTATTACACACTATTACACTATTACACACTATTACACTATTACACTATTACACACTATTACACTATTACACTATTACACACTATTACACTATTACACTATTACACACTATTACACTATTACACTATTACACACTACACTATTACACTATTACACTATTACACACTATTACACTATTACACACTATTACACTATTACACACTATTACACTATTACACTATTACACACTAGTACACTATTACACACTATTACACTATTACACTATTACACACTATTACACTATTACACACTATTACACTATTACACACTATTACACTATTACACTATTACACACTATTACACTATTACACTATTACACACTATTACACTATTACACTATTACACACTATTACACTATTACACACTATTACAATATTACACTATTACACACTATTACACTATTACACACTATTACACTATTACACTATTACACACTATTACACTATTACACACTATTACACTATTACACACTATTACACTATTACACTATTACACTATTACACACTATTACACTATTAGACACTATTACACTATTACACACTATTACACTATTACACTATTACACACTATTACACAATATTACACTATTACACACTATTACACTATTACACTATTACACACTATTACACTATTACACACTATTACACTATTACACTATTACACAATATTACACTATTACACACTATTACACTATTACACTATTACACACTATTACACACTATTACACTATTACACACTATTACACACTATTACACTATTACACACTATTACACTATTACACTATTACACACTATTACACTATTACACACTATTACACTATTACACCGAGTACAATGGCACAATCCGCAAGTCTCTACGACAAACGGTTCAAGAGATACACTGAGGGGGTGTGGCCTAAGGGGGCGTGGTCTAAGGATCGGGGGAGTGGTCAACATCGACCAATGAAAGGTGGTCAACATGGACCAATGAAAAATGAAAGAGGATATCCCTACTGAGTACAATGACACAACCCACAAGACAGAGGGCGCTGTCAGCAATTCAGTACTGCAACACAGTGATGGCCAATGATGGGTTAAGTGGATGATGTCATTGGCAGCTCAGCCACGAGCCACACAGCTGAACCAATCATGAGTGAGCCATGAGCCACACAGGTGAAGCAATCACTATGACTTGCATATTTTCTATCCAATGCATTTGTATGGAGGCAGATGCATGACTGCATTGTCACATTGATTAAAAGAAAACTATAAGAGATGAAGCGTTGTGACGCGCACATGAGCACTACAACGAGTAGGCGAAGGGTTGTGCGCGATATTGTGACATTCGTGCAATATTGTGGCACTCCTTCGGCGATCGGAACAGAAGGCTAAAAAATAGTGTGAAAAATGTGATTTCTAGAGTGCGATTGCATGGCGGTCAATGGGGAGGAGAACCTTCAAACAAATGGTCGTCAGTTGAGATAGAAATGTCCAATTCCATTTATTTTTCTTTTGTGAGCGGGATGACAGCCGTGTCATCGTTTTGATGTGTTTGTTTTATTTCTACGTCCAAAATTGAGATCACACTCGCAATTCACCCAAGGTAGGGGGAAAAAGATTATTTCAGCTGCTACACTCTAAAATGCAATGCATTCCCAATGGGACCGATATTTTACCGTTTAAAGTCGATTCGTAGCCAGACGGTGCGGTGAAACTTTACGAGATCGGAGACCGGTGTTGCCATAGGCAAGCCGCTCGTTTTGATACCTTTCACGTGTATGGGGCGCGAACGCTTACGTGTTGCAAAGTGTTTGCAAAATCGGTGGAATAAAGAATAAATAAAAAGAGTATGGATATGTATAGTGTGGGTGGCAACCTGGCTTCGCCAGGTCACCCACACTAACTAGACAATTCCGCGCGGGGGAAATTGTGAAAGTGTGGGTGACGCCTGTGCACCGCCGGCCAACGGGGGAGAGGGTCTCTCGCGAGTCTCTATGACAAACGCTTCAAAGGATACAAAAAGGGGGCGCGGCCTAAGGATCGGGGGAGTGGTCAACATAGACCAATCAAAGAGGATATCCCTACTGAGTGCAATGACACAACCCGCAACACTATTACACTATTACACAATATTACACACTATTACACTATTACACTATTACACACTATTACACTATTACACACTATTACACTATTACACACTATTACACTATTAGACACTATTACACTATTACACACTATTACACTATTACACTATTACACATTATTACACACTATTACACTATTACACACTATTACACTATTACACACTATTACACTATTACACACTATTACACTATTAGACACTATTACACTATTACACACTATTACACTATTACACATTATTACACACTATTACACTATTACACACTATTACACTATTACACACTATTACACTATTACACTATTACACACTATTACACTATTACACACTATTACACTATTACACTATTACACACTATTACACACTATTACACTATTACACACTATTACACTATTACACACTATTACACTATTACACTATTACACACTATTACACTATTACACACTATTACACTATTACACTATTACACACTATTACACTATTACACACTATTACACTATTACACTATTACACACTATTACACTATTACACTATTACACACTATTACACTATTACACACTATTACACTATTACACACTATTACACTATTACACTATTACACACTATTACACTATTACACACTATTACACTATTACACACTATTACACTATTACACACTATTACACTATTACACTATTACACACTATTACACTATTAGACACTATTACACTATTACACACTATTACACTATTACACTATTACACACTATTACACTATTACACACTATTACACTATTACACTATTACACACTATTACACTATTACACACTATTACACTATTACACACTATTACACTATTACACTATTACACACTATTACACTATTACACACTATTACACTATTACACACTATTACACTATTACACTATTACACACTATTACACTATTACACTATTACACACTATTACACTATTACACTATTACACACTATTACACTATTACACTATTACACACTACACTATTACACTATTACACTATTACACACTATTACACTATTACACACTATTACACTATTACACTATTACACACTATTACACTATTACACTATTACACACTAGTACACTATTACACACTATTACACTATTAGACACTATTACACTATTACACACTATTACACTATTACACACTATTACACTATTACACACTATTACACTATTACACACTATTACACTATTAGACACTATTACACTATTACACACTATTACACTATTACACTATTACACATTATTACACACTATTACACTATTACACACTATTACACTATTACACACTATTACACTATTACACACTATTACACTATTAGACACTATTACACTATTACACACTATTACACTATTACACTATTACACATTATTACACACTATTACACTATTACACACTATTACACTATTACACACTATTACACTATTACACTATTACACACTATTACACTATTACACACTATTACACTATTACACTATTACACACTATTACACACTATTACACTATTACACACTATTACACTATTACACACTATTACACTATTACACTATTACACACTATTACACTATTACACACTATTACACTATTACACTATTACACACTATTACACTATTACACACTATTACACTATTACACTATTACACACTATTACACTATTACACACTATTACACTATTACACTATTACACACTATTACACTATTACACACTATTACACTATTACACACTATTACACTATTACACTATTACACACTATTACACTATTACACACTATTACACTATTACACACTATTACACTATTACACTATTACACACTATTACACTATTACACTATTACACACTATTACACTATTACACTATTACACACTATTACACTATTACACTATTACACACTACACTATTACACTATTACACTATTACACACTATTACACTATTACACACTATTACACTATTACACACTATTACACTATTACACTATTACACACTAGTACACTATTACACACTATTACACTATTAGACACTATTACACTATTACACACTATTACACTATTACACACTATTACACTATTACACACTATTACACTATTACACACTATTACACTATTAGACACTATTACACTATTACACACTATTACACTATTACACTATTACACATTATTACACACTATTACACTATTACACACTATTACACTATTACACACTATTACACTATTACACACTATTACACTATTAGACACTATTACACTATTACACACTATTACACTATTACACTATTACACATTATTACACACTATTACACTATTACACACTATTACACTATTACACACTATTACACTATTACACTATTACACACTATTACACTATTACACACTATTACACTATTACACTATTACACACTATTACACACTATTACACTATTACACACTATTACACTATTACACACTATTACACTATTACACTATTACACACTATTACACTATTACACACTATTACACTATTACACTATTACACACTATTACACTATTACACACTATTACACTATTACACTATTACACACTATTACACTATTACACTATTACACACTATTACACTATTACACACTATTACACTATTACACACTATTACACTATTACACTATTACACACTATTACACTATTACACACTATTACACTATTACACACTATTACACTATTACACACTATTACACTATTACACTATTACACACTATTACACTATTAGACACTATTACACTATTACACACTATTACACTATTACACTATTACACACTATTACACTATTACACACTATTACACTATTACACTATTACACACTATTACACTATTACACACTATTACACTATTACACACTATTACACTATTACACTATTACACACTATTACACTATTACACTATTACACACTATTACACTATTACACTATTACACACTATTACACTATTACACTATTACACACTACACTATTACACTATTACACTATTACACACTATTACACTATTACACACTATTACACTATTACACACTATTACACTATTACACTATTACACACTAGTACACTATTACACACTATTACACTATTACACTATTACACACTATTACACTATTACACACTATTACACTATTACACACTATTACACTATTACACTATTACACACTATTACACTATTACACTATTACACACTATTACACTATTACACTATTACACACTATTACACTATTACACACTATTACAATATTACACTATTACACACTATTACACTATTACACACTATTACACTATTACACTATTACACACTATTACACTATTACACACTATTACACTATTACACACTATTACACTATTACACTATTACACTATTACACACTATTACACTATTAGACACTATTACACTATTACACACTATTACACTATTACACACTATTACACAATATTACACTATTACACACTATTACACTATTACACTATTACACACTATTACACTATTACACACTATTACACTATTACACTATTACACAATATTACACTATTACACACTATTACACTATTACACTATTACACACTATTACACACTATTACACTATTACACACTATTACACACTATTACACTATTACACACTATTACACTATTACACTATTACACACTATTACACTATTACACACTATTACACTATTACACCGAGTACAATGGCACAATCCGCAAGTCTCTACGACAAACGGTTCAAGAGATACACTGAGGGGGTGTGGCCTAAGGGGGCGTGGTCTAAGGATCGGGGGAGTGGTCAACATCGACCAATGAAAGGTGGTCAACATGGACCAATGAAAAATGAAAGAGGATATCCCTACTGAGTACAATGACACAACCCACAAGACAGAGGGCGCTGTCAGCAATTCAGTACTGCAACACAGTGATGGCCAATGATGGGTTAAGTGGATGATGTCATTGGCAGCTCAGCCACGAGCCACACAGCTGAACCAATCATGAGTGAGCCATGAGCCACACAGGTGAAGCAATCACTATGACTTGCATATTTTCTATCCAATGCATTTGTATGGAGGCAGATGCATGACTGCATTGTCACATTGATTAAAAGAAAACTATAAGAGATGAAGCGTTGTGACGCGCACATGAGCACTACAACGAGTAGGCGAAGGGTTGTGCGCGATATTGTGACATTCGTGCAATATTGTGGCACTCCTTCGGCGATCGGAACAGAAGGCTAAAAAATAGTGTGAAAAATGTGATTTCTAGAGTGCGATTGCATGGCGGTCAATGGGGAGGAGAACCTTCAAACAAATGGTCGTCAGTTGAGATAGAAATGTCCAATTCCATTTATTTTTCTTTTGTGAGCGGGATGACAGCCGTGTCATCGTTTTGATGTGTTTGTTTTATTTCTACGTCCAAAATTGAGATCACACTCGCAATTCACCCAAGGTAGGGGGAAAAAGATTATTTCAGCTGCTACACTCTAAAATGCAATGCATTCCCAATGGGACCGATATTTTACCGTTTAAAGTCGATTCGTAGCCAGACGGTGCGGTGAAACTTTACGAGATCGGAGACCGGTGTTGCCATAGGCAAGCCGCTCGTTTTGATACCTTTCACGTGTATGGGGCGCGAACGCTTACGTGTTGCAAAGTGTTTGCAAAATCGGTGGAATAAAGAATAAATAAAAAGAGTATGGATATGTATAGTGTGGGTGGCAACCTGGCTTCGCCAGGTCACCCACACTAACTAGACAATTCCGCGCGGGGGAAATTGTGAAAGTGTGGGTGACGCCTGTGCACCGCCGGCCAACGGGGGAGAGGGTCTCTCGCGAGTCTCTATGACAAACGCTTCAAAGGATACAAAAAGGGGGCGCGGCCTAAGGATCGGGGGAGTGGTCAACATAGACCAATCAAAGAGGATATCCCTACTGAGTGCAATGACACAACCCGCAACACTATTACACTATTACACAATATTACACACTATTACACTATTACACTATTACACACTATTACACTATTACACACTATTACACTATTACACACTATTACACTATTAGACACTATTACACTATTACACACTATTACACTATTACACTATTACACATTATTACACACTATTACACTATTACACACTATTACACTATTACACACTATTACACTATTACACACTATTACACTATTAGACACTATTACACTATTACACACTATTACACTATTACACATTATTACACACTATTACACTATTACACACTATTACACTATTACACACTATTACACTATTACACTATTACACACTATTACACTATTACACACTATTACACTATTACACTATTACACACTATTACACACTATTACACTATTACACACTATTACACTATTACACACTATTACACTATTACACTATTACACACTATTACACTATTACACACTATTACACTATTACACTATTACACACTATTACACTATTACACACTATTACACTATTACACTATTACACACTATTACACTATTACACTATTACACACTATTACACTATTACACACTATTACACTATTACACACTATTACACTATTACACACTATTACACTATTACACACTATTACACTATTACACACTATTACACTATTACACTATTACACACTATTACACTATTAGACACTATTACACTATTACACACTATTACACTATTACACTATTACACACTATTACACTATTACACACTATTACACTATTACACTATTACACACTATTACACTATTACACACTATTACACTATTACACACTATTACACTATTACACTATTACACACTATTACACTATTACACACTATTACACTATTACACACTATTACACTATTACACTATTACACACTATTACACTATTACACTATTACACACTATTACACTATTACACTATTACACACTATTACACTATTACACTATTACACACTACACTATTACACTATTACACTATTACACACTATTACACTATTACACACTATTACACTATTACACTATTACACACTATTACACTATTACACTATTACACACTAGTACACTATTACACACTATTACACTATTAGACACTATTACACTATTACACACTATTACACTATTACACACTATTACACTATTACACACTATTACACTATTACACACTATTACACTATTAGACACTATTACACTATTACACACTATTACACTATTACACTATTACACATTATTACACACTATTACACTATTACACACTATTACACTATTACACACTATTACACTATTACACACTATTACACTATTAGACACTATTACACTATTAGACACTATTACACTATTACACACTATTACACTATTACACTATTACACACTATTACACTATTACACACTATTACACTATTACACTATTACACACTATTACACTATTACACACTATTACACTATTACACACTATTACACTATTACACTATTACACACTATTACACTATTACACTATTACACACTATTACACTATTACACTATTACACACTATTACACTATTACACTATTACACACTACACTATTACACTATTACACTATTACACACTATTACACTATTACACACTATTACACTATTACACTATTACACACTAGTACACTATTACACACTATTACACTATTACACTATTACACACTATTACACTATTACACACTATTACACTATTACACACTATTACACTATTACACTATTACACACTATTACACTATTACACTATTACACACTATTACACTATTACACTATTACACACTATTACACTATTACACACTATTACAATATTACACTATTACACACTATTACACTATTACACACTATTACACTATTACACTATTACACACTATTACACTATTACACACTATTACACTATTACACACTATTACACTATTACACTATTACACTATTACACACTATTACACTATTAGACACTATTACACTATTACACACTATTACACTATTACACTATTACACACTATTACACAATATTACACTATTACACACTATTACACTATTACACTATTACACACTATTACACTATTACACACTATTACACTATTACACTATTACACAATATTACACTATTACACACTATTACACTATTACACTATTACACACTATTACACACTATTACACTATTACACACTATTACACACTATTACACTATTACACACTATTACACTATTACACTATTACACACTATTACACTATTACACACTATTACACTATTACACCGAGTACAATGGCACAATCCGCAAGTCTCTACGACAAACGGTTCAAGAGATACACTGAGGGGGTGTGGCCTAAGGGGGCGTGGTCTAAGGATCGGGGGAGTGGTCAACATCGACCAATGAAAGGTGGTCAACATGGACCAATGAAAAATGAAAGAGGATATCCCTACTGAGTACAATGACACAACCCACAAGACAGAGGGCGCTGTCAGCAATTCAGTACTGCAACACAGTGATGGCCAATGATGGGTTAAGTGGATGATGTCATTGGCAGCTCAGCCACGAGCCACACAGCTGAACCAATCATGAGTGAGCCATGAGCCACACAGGTGAAGCAATCACTATGACTTGCATATTTTCTATCCAATGCATTTGTATGGAGGCAGATGCATGACTGCATTGTCACATTGATTAAAAGAAAACTATAAGAGATGAAGCGTTGTGACGCGCACATGAGCACTACAACGAGTAGGCGAAGGGTTGTGCGCGATATTGTGACATTCGTGCAATATTGTGGCACTCCTTCGGCGATCGGAACAGAAGGCTAAAAAATAGTGTGAAAAATGTGATTTCTAGAGTGCGATTGCATGGCGGTCAATGGGGAGGAGAACCTTCAAACAAATGGTCGTCAGTTGAGATAGAAATGTCCAATTCCATTTATTTTTCTTTTGTGAGCGGGATGACAGCCGTGTCATCGTTTTGATGTGTTTGTTTTATTTCTACGTCCAAAATTGAGATCACACTCGCAATTCACCCAAGGTAGGGGGAAAAAGATTATTTCAGCTGCTACACTCTAAAATGCAATGCATTCCCAATGGGACCGATATTTTACCGTTTAAAGTCGATTCGTAGCCAGACGGTGCGGTGAAACTTTACGAGATCGGAGACCGGTGTTGCCATAGGCAAGCCGCTCGTTTTGATACCTTTCACGTGTATGGGGCGCGAACGCTTACGTGTTGCAAAGTGTTTGCAAAATCGGTGGAATAAAGAATAAATAAAAAGAGTATGGATATGTATAGTGTGGGTGGCAACCTGGCTTCGCCAGGTCACCCACACTAACTAGACAATTCCGCGCGGGGGAAATTGTGAAAGTGTGGGTGACGCCTGTGCACCGCCGGCCAACGGGGGAGAGGGTCTCTCGCGAGTCTCTATGACAAACGGTTCAAAGGATACAAAAAGGGGGCGCGGCCTAAGGATCGGGGGAGTGGTCAACATAGACCAATCAAAGAGGATATCCCTACTGAGTGCAATGACACAACCCGCAACACTATTACACTATTACACAATATTACACACTATTACACTATTACACTATTACACACTATTACACTATTACACACTATTACACTATTAGACACTATTACACTATTACACACTATTACACTATTACACTATTACACATTATTACACACTATTACACTATTACACACTATTACACTATTACACACTATTACACTATTACACTATTACACACTATTACACTATTACACACTATTACACTATTACACTATTACACACTATTACACACTATTACACTATTACACACTATTACACTATTACACACTATTACACTATTACACTATTACACACTATTACACTATTACACACTATTACACTATTACACTATTACACACTATTACACTATTACACACTATTACACTATTACACTATTACACACTATAACACTATTACACTATTACACACTATTACACACTATTGCACTATTACACTATTACACTATTACACACTATTACACTATTACACACTATTACACTATTACACTATTACACACTATTACACTATTACACTATTACACACTATTACACTATTACACTATTGCACACTATTACACTATTACACTATTACACACTATTACACTATTACACTATTACACACTATTACACTATTACACACTATTACACACTATTACATTATTACACACTATTACACTATTACACACTATTACACTATTACACACTATTACACTATTACACTATTACACACTATTACACTATTACACACTATTACACTATTACACTATTACACACTATTACACACTATTACACTATTACACACTATTACACTATTACACACTATTACACTATTACACTATTACACACTATTACACTATTACACACTATTACACTATTACACTATTACACACTATTACACTATTACACACTATTACACTATTACACTATTACACACTATAACACTATTACACTATTACACACTATTACACTATTACACACTATTGCACTATTACACTATTACACTATTACACACTATTACACTATTACACACTATTACACTATTACACTATTACACACTATTACACTATTACACTATTACACACTATTACACTATTACACTATTGCACACTATTACACTATTACACTATTACACACTATTACACTATTACACACTATTACACACTATTACACTATTACACACTATTACACACTATTACACTATTACACACTATTACACTATTACACTATTACACACTATTACACTATTACACTATTACACTATTACACACTATTACACTATTACACACTATTACACTATTACACACTATTACACTATTACACACTATTACACTATTACACACTATTACACTATTACACTATTACACACTATTACACTATTACACTATTACACACTATTACACTATTACACACTATTACACTATTACACACTATTACACTATTACACTATTACACACTATTACACTATTACACACTATTACACTATTACACACTATTACACTATTACACTATTACACACTATTACACTATTACACACTATTACACTATTACACTATTACACACTATTACACTATTACACACTATTACACTATTACACACTATTACACTATTACACACTATTACACTATTACACTATTACACACTATTACACTATTACACTATTACACACTATTACACTATTACACTATTACACACTACACTATTACACTATTACACTATTACACACTATTACACTATTACACACTATTACACTATTACACTATTACACACTATTACACTATTACACTATTACACACTAGTACACTATTACACACTATTACACTATTACACTATTACACACTATTACACTATTACACACTATTACACTATTACACACTATTACACTATTACACTATTACACACTATTACACTATTACACACTATTACACTATTACACTATTACACACTATTACACTATTACACACTATTACAATATTACACTATTACACACTATTACACACTATTACACTATTACACACTATTACACTATTACACTATTACACACTATTACACTATTACACACTATTACACTATTACACACTATTACACTATTACACTATTACACACTATTACACTATTAGACACTATTACACTATTACACACTATTACACTATTACACACTCTTACACAATATTACACTATTACACACTATTACACTATTACACTATTACACACTATTACACTATTACACACTATTACACTATTACACTATTACACAATATTACACTATTACACACTATTACACTATTACACTATTACACACTATTACACACTATTACACTATTACACACTATTACACACTATTACACTATTACACACTATTACACTATTACACTATTACACACTATTACACTATTACACACTATTACACTATTACACCGAGTACAATGGCACAATCCGCAAGTCTCTACGACAAACGGTTCAAGAGATACACTGAGGGGGTGTGGCCTAAGGGGGCGTGGTCTAAGGATCGGGGGAGTGGTCAACATCGACCAATGAAAGGTGGTCAACATGGACCAATGAAAAATGAAAGAGGATATCCCTACTGAGTACAATGACACAACCCACAAGACAGAGGGCGCTGTCCAGCGATTCAGTAGTGCAACACAGTGATGGCCAATGATGGGTTAAGTGGATGATGTCATTGGCAGCTCAGCCACGAGCCACACAGCTGAACCAATCATGAGTGAGCCATGAGCCACACAGGTGAAGCAATCACTATGACTTGCATATTTTCTATCCAATGCATTTGTATGGAGGCAGATGCATGACTGCATTGTCACATTGATTAAAAGAAAACTATAAGAGATGAAGCGTTGTGACGCGCACATGAGCACTACAACGAGTAGGCGAAGGGTTGTGCGCGATATTGTGACATTCGTGCGATATTGTGGCACTCCTTCGGCGATCGGAACAGAAGGCTAAAAAATAGTGTGAAAAATGTGATTTCTAGAGTGCGATTGCATGGCGGTCAATGGGGAGGAGAACCTTCAAACAAATGGTCGTCAGTTGAGATAGAAATGTCCAATTCCATTTATTTTTCTTTTGTGAGCGGGTTGACAGCCGTGTCATCGTTTTGATGTGTTTGTTTTATTTCTACGTCCAAAATTGAGATCACACTCGCAATTCACCCAAGGTAGGGGGAAAAAGATTATTTCAGCTGCTACACTCTAAAATGCAATGCATTCCCAATGGGACCGATATTTTACCGTTTAAAGTCGATTCGTAGCCAGACGGTGCGGTGAAACTTTACGAGTTCGGAGACCGGTGTTGCCATAGGCAAGCCGCTCGTTTTGATACCTTTCACGTGTATGGGGCGCGAACGCTTACGTGTTGCAAAGTGTTTGCAAAATCGGTGGAATAAATAAATAATAATAAAAAGAGTATGGATATGTATAGTGTGGGTGGCAACCTGGCTTCGCCAGGTCACCCACACTAATAAAGTTTTCATTCATTCATTCATTCAGAAAGACTTTCGTCTTGTTTACATCAGGGTCCCCCATTTTCTATTCATCAGGACATATATGAATGAATGAATGAATGAATGAAAACTTTATTTAACAGATTGCAGAATGGGTACAATACAGTACGGCTCAATACATACAATTGTTAAGGGGATGCAGACCTGAGAAAGACGCTTGTCTTGTTTCCATCAGGGTCCCCCATTTTCAATTCATATAGACATTTATGACATACACAACATACATGACATTTATGGCATAGGGACATATAGGTATTTAGTACTGATACATTTGTGACATAAACGGTATTCAAATATACAGTACTGTTACCCCTAGATCCTGACAGAGTATATATGATGGGGAGGGGACTGTACATTAGGAGGGGGTGGGTGGGTGGGAGAGAAATATACATACGGCGGGGAGGGAATATATACATGCGGTGGGGAGGAGACTGTCTATTAGGAGGTGGTGGGGGTTTTGGGCATTTACGGTGGCCAGTTTCGAATTGCAGCCTCCCGTAGGTGCTCTTTTAAGAGCGGTTTTGAATGTGGGTTGTGATTCACATTCCTTTACAGCTTTGGGTAGGGCGTTCCACATTGTTGTGGCATAATTGCGAAACGTGTTTAGTCCCTTGTTTGAGCCGAATCTGGGTTTAACATGATTTGTGGAGCTACCTCTGGTGTTGTGATCGTGGTATTCACTGACCTTTGGGAAATATTTTGCCATGTACATGGGTACCTTGGTCGTGTAGTGTGTCTTGTAGACCAGGCCCATTGCAAGTTGCTGTACTCTGTTGTCTACTCTAAGCCATCCTAGGTTGTCAAATTGGGCAGGGGTGAGGCGGGTTCTAGGAGTAAGGTCAAGCAGTAGTCTGACCCGTTTGTTTTGAGATGTTTGTAATTTTGTTTTTAGCGCCTTTGAGGTGCTTTGGTACCATGAGGTGCAAGCATAGTCATAGTACCCTTGAATGAGTGCTCCTGCCAGAGTCTTCAGGGTATTCTTGTTTACCAGAGAGGAGATCCGGTACAAGAATCTAGTTCGTTGGTTGACTTTTTTTTATTACATTGGATGCCATTTTGTCACAGGAGAGATTAGCCTCTAGGATGGAACCCAGGTAGGTAATTTCATCTTTCCTTGTGACAATATTGTCACCCACTGTAACTGACAGAAGAACTTGACAGAAGATGTCGCAGATGACAGAAAAAGCAACTCAAATTGACATGCCATCCTTTGCATTTGGATCATACAGATGCGATCAGATTAGGCACAGCAAGTTAGACATTACAGCAAGCTTATATGTAACGGAGATGATAAATATTGTAATAACAGGACCAAAATCCAAACTATTCAGTCAGATAGCGATTTATTATGAAAATGCAATTACAATTTCAACAATAACTTTCCAGCACTTTATACACAATTGAAGCACATTTAAAACCTTGAAAACAGCACATTGAAATACAAGCATTTTTCAAGGATTTCCAGCACCACGTACGAACTTGGCTAGCTCAGGACAACGCTGATCAATGTCACTAAGAATTGCAAAATGGGGGACCTTGATGTTTTGAAGAGAGTGTCTTTCCTCAGCCTTGGAAAATAGCCAAAGTAACTCCACTACCAAAGAACTGTAAAGAGCCATTTACAGGTTCAAACAGTAGGCCCATTAGTATTTTACCAGTAATAGGTAGAATTGGAAGTAATTGGAAGGAATTGTGTTCAAGCAGATTCAAAAGTATTTAAACGAAAACAACATTAATTCTGATTTCCAGCATGCATACAAAGTAGGATACTCTACAGGAACTGCTTTAACATCTCTTACAGATAGCTGGCTACAGCTGATCGATAGGAAGTTAGTTGTGGGTACAGTGCTCTTGGATTTCGACATCATAGATCATGACCTATTATTATTGAAATTACACTGTACTGTATTGTATTGAAGACACTGCCATGGAATGGATGAGAAGCTACTTGTCTAATAGACAACAATGTGTTATATTTAATGGTTCCATGTCAAATATGGTAACACTCCAGTGTGGTATTCCCCAAGGAAGTTGTCTTGGACCCCTCCTTTACTCTATATTTGTAAATGATATGCCTTATGTATTGGAAAGTGCAGGTACAGCGATTTATGCTGATGATACAACTATATATGCATCCGCTGAGAGCACAGAACAAGTGAATAAGATACTTCAGAGTGAATTATTTATGATTTCGAATTGGATAACTGAAAACAGACTCAAATTAAATGTAGCAAAAACAAAATGTCGCTTCTCGGGTCACATCTCGCTGAGGCGTCCGCGTGAGCCCACCTCGGATCGGAGGCTACCTGGTTGATCCTGCCAGTAGCATATGCTTGTCTCAAAGATTAAGCCATGCAAGTCTAAGTACACATGGCCGATACAGTGAAACTGCGAATGGCTCATTAAATCAGTTATGGTTCCTTTGGACGTTCACCTGTTACTTGGATAACTGTGGCAATTCTAGAGCTAATACATGCAAACATGACTCTGGTCCTCTTTGGAGCTCAGCTGGTCCTGGATGTAAGTCAGCTGCTCTGGGACCGGCGGGTGTCCAGGGAGCTGCTCAGCCCCTTGCCCATGCCCAGCTCTGGGTAGGACTCCACCAGACTCCCAGGCTTCGGGGACATCAGCACTGGGCCTGGAGGTCACAGGGAAAAAAGGCAGAAACCCGTCATTAGTCATTAGGATGTGGTCCAGGGCGCCTGTAGCTGTTCCGCAACCATTGCTATTTCCGGGGTAGGCCTGATTGGCCACACTATTACACTATTACACACTATTACACTATTACACACTATTACACTATTACACACTATTACACACTATTACACACTATTACACTATTACACTATTACACACTATTACACTATTACACACTATTTTTCCGGTTTTCGGACTTTTCCGAGTTTTTGAACTTTTTCGGATTTTTGATGTTTCCGAGTATTCGGATTTTTCAGAGTTTTTGGGTTTTCGGACTTTTCCGAGTTTTTGAACTTTTTCGGATTTTTGATGTTTCCGAGTTTTCGGAATTTTCCGAGTTTTTGCATTTTTCCGGGTTTTCGGGTTTTCGGACTTTTCCGAATTTTTGAACTTTTTCGGATTTTTGATGTTTCCGAGTTTTCGGATTTTTTCGGGTTTTCGGACTTTTCCGAGTTTTTGAACTTTTTCGGATTTTTGATGTTTCCGAGTTTTCGGATTTTTCCGAGTTTTTGAACTTTTTCGGATTTTTGATGTTTCCGAGTTTTAGAAATTTTCCGAGTTTTTGGATTTTTCCGAGTTTTCGGACTTTTCCGAGTTTTTGAACTTTTTCGGATTTTTGATGTTTCCGAGTTTTCGGATTTTTCCGAGTTTTGGGATTTTTCGGAGTTTTGGAACTTTTTAGATTTTTCCGAGTTTTCGGATTTTTCCGAGTTTTCGGGTTTTGGGATTTTTCCGAGTTTTTGAACTTTTTCGGATTTTAGATTTTTCCGAGTTTTGGGATTTTTCCGAGTTTTCGGATTTTTCCGATCAACATCGACCAATGGCACAATCCGCAAGTCTCTACGACAAACAGTTCAAGAGATACACTGAGGGGGTGTGGCCTAAGGGGGCGTGGTCTAAGGATCGGGGGAGTGGTCAACATCGACCAATGAAAGGTGGTCAACATCGACCAATGGCACAATCCCCAAGTCTCTACGACAAACGGTTCAAGAGATACACTGAGGGGGTGTGGCCTAAGGGGGCGTGGTCTAAGGATCGGGGGAGTGGTCAACATCGACCAATGAAAGGTGGTCAACAGGGGGAGTGGTCAACATCGACCAATGAAAGGTGGTCAACATCGACCAATGGCACAATCCGCAAGTCTCTACGACAAACGGTTCAAGAGATACACTGAGGGGGTGTGGCCTAAGGGGGCGTGGTCTAAGGATCGGGGGAGTGGTCAACATCGACCAATGAAAGGGGGTCAACATGGACCAATGAAAAATGAAAGAGGATATCCCTACTGAGTACAATGACACAACCCACAAGACAGAGGGCGCTGTCAGCAATTCAGTAGTGCAACACAGTGATGGCCAATGATGGGTTAAGTGGATGATGTCATTGGCAGCTCAGCCACGAGCCACACAGCTGAACCAATCATGAGTGAGCCATGAGCCACACAGGTGAAGCAATCACTATGACTTGCATATTTTCTATCCAATGCATTTCTATGGAGGCAGATGCATGACTGCATTGTCACATTGATTAAAAGAAAACTATAAGAGATGAAGCGTTGTGACGCGCACATGAGCACTACAACGAGTAGGCGAAGGGTTGTGCGCGATATTGTGACATTCGTGCGATATTGTGGCACTCCTTCGGCGATCGGAACAGAAGGCTAAAAAATAGTGTGAAAAATGTGATTTCTAGAGTGCGATTGCATGGCGGTCAATGGGGAGGAGAACCTTCAAACAAATGGTCGTCAGTTGAGATAGAAATGTCCAATTCCATTTATTTTTCTTTTGTGAGCGGGTTGACAGCCGTGTCATCGTTTTGATGTGTTTGTTTTATTTCTACGTCCAAAATTGAGATCACACTCGCAATTCACCCAAGGTAGGGGGAAAAAGATTATTTCAGCTGCTACACTCTAAAATGCAATGCATTCCCAATGGGACCGATATTTTACCGTTTAAAGTCGATTCGTAGCCAGACGGTGCGGTGAAACTTTACGAGTTCGGAGACCGGTGTTGCCATAGGCAAGCCGCTCGTTTTGATACCTTTCACGTGTATGGGGCGCGAACGCTTACGTGTTGCAAAGTGTTTGCAAAATCGGTGGAATAAATAAATAATAATAAAAAGAGTATGGATATGTATGTATTGTTTGAGCCGAATCTGGGTTTAACATGATTTGTGGAGCTACCTCTGGTGTTGTGATCGTGGTATTCACTGACCTTTGGGAAATATTTTGCCATGTACATGGGTACCTTGGTCGTGTAGTGTGTCTTGTAGACCAGGCCCATTGCAAGTTGCTGTACTCTGTTGTCTACTCTAAGCCATCCTAGGTTGTCAAATTGGGCAGGGGTGAGGCGGGTTCTAGGAGTAAGGTCAAGCAGTAGTCTGACCCGTTTGTTTTGAGATGTTTGTAATTTTGTTTTTAGCGCCTTTGAGGTGCTTTGGTACCATGAGGTGCAAGCATAGTCATAGTACCCTTGAATGAGTGCTCCTGCCAGAGTCTTCAGGGTATTCTTGTTTACCAGAGAGGAGATCCGGTACAAGAATCTAGTTCGTTGGTTGACTTTTTTTTTATTACATTGGATGCCATTTTGTCACAGGAGAGATTAGCCTCTAGGATGGAACCCAGGTAGGTAATTTCATCTTTCCTTGTGACAATATTGTCACCCACTGTAACTGACAGAAGAACTTGACAGAAGATGTCGCAGATGACAGAAAAAGCAACTCAAATTGACATGCCATCCTTTGCATTTGGATCATACAGATGCGATCAGATTAGGCACAGCAAGTTAGACATTACAGCAAGCTTATATGTAACGGAGATGATAAATATTGTAATAACAGGACCAAAATCCAAACTATTCAGTCAGATAGCGATTTATTATGAAAATGCAATTACAATTTCAACAATAACTTTCCAGCACTTTATACACAATTGAAGCACATTTAAAACCTTGAAAACAGCACATTGAAATACAAGCATTTTTCAAGGATTTCCAGCACCACGTACGAACTTGGCTAGCTCAGGACAACGCTGATCAATGTCACTAAGAATTGCAAAATGGGGGACCTTGATGTTTTGAAGAGAGTGTCTTTCCTCAGCCTTGGAAAATAGCCAAAGTAACTCCACTACCAAAGAACTGTAAAGAGCCATTTACAGGTTCAAACAGTAGGCCCATTAGTATTTTACCAGTAATAGGTAGAATTGGAAGTAATTGGAAGGAATTGTGTTCAAGCAGATTCAAAAGTATTTAAACGAAAACAACATTAATTCTGATTTCCAGCATGCATACAAAGTAGGATACTCTACAGGAACTGCTTTAACATCTCTTACAGATAGCTGGCTACAGCTGATCGATAGGAAGTTAGTTGTGGGTACAGTGCTCTTGGATTTCGACATCATAGATCATGACCTATTATTATTGAAATTACACTGTACTGTATTGTATTGAAGACACTGCCATGGAATGGATGAGAAGCTACTTGTCTAATAGACAACAATGTGTTATATTTAATGGTTCCATGTCAAATATGGTAACACTCCAGTGTGGTATTCCCCAAGGAAGTTGTCTTGGACCCCTCCTTTACTCTATATTTGTAAATGATATGCCTTATGTATTGGAAAGTGCAGGTACAGCGATTTATGCTGATGATACAACTATATATGCATCCGCTGAGAGCACAGAACAAGTGAATAAGATACTTCAGAGTGAATTATTTATGATTTCGAATTGGATAACTGAAAACAGACTCAAATTAAATGTAGCAAAAACAAAATGTCGCTTCTCGGGTCACATCTCGCTGAGGCGTCCGCGTGAGCCCACCTCGGATCGGAGGCTACCTGGTTGATCCTGCCAGTAGCATATGCTTGTCTCAAAGATTAAGCCATGCAAGTCTAAGTACACATGGCCGATACAGTGAAACTGCGAATGGCTCATTAAATCAGTTATGGTTCCTTTGGACGTTCACCTGTTACTTGGATAACTGTGGCAATTCTAGAGCTAATACATGCAAACATGACTCTGGTCCTCTTTGGAGCTCAGCTGGTCCTGGATGTAAGTCAGCTGCTCTGGGACCGGCGGGTGTCCAGGGAGCTGCTCAGCCCCTTGCCCATGCCCAGCTCTGGGTAGGACTCCACCAGACTCCCAGGCTTCGGGGACATCAGCACTGGGCCTGGAGGTCACAGGGAAAAAAGGCAGAAACCCGTCATTAGTCATTAGGATGTGGTCCAGGGCGCCTGTAGCTGTTCCGCAACCATTGCTATTTCCGGGGTAGGCCTGATTGGCCACACTATTACACTATTACACACTATTACACTATTACACACTATTACACTATTACACACTATTACACACTATTACACACTATTACACTATTACACTATTACACACTATTACACTATTACACACTATTTTTCCGGTTTTCGGACTTTTCCGAGTTTTTGAACTTTTTCGGATTTTTGATGTTTCCGAGTATTCGGATTTTTCAGAGTTTTTGGGTTTTCGGACTTTTCCGAGTTTTTGAACTTTTTCGGATTTTTGATGTTTCCGAGTTTTCGGAATTTTCCGAGTTTTTGCATTTTTCCGGGTTTTCGGGTTTTCGGACTTTTCCGAATTTTTGAACTTTTTCGGATTTTTGATGTTTCCGAGTTTTCGGATTTTTCCGGGTTTTCGGACTTTTCCGAGTTTTTGAACTTTTTCGGATTTTTGATGTTTCCGAGTTTTCGGATTTTTCCGAGTTTTTGAACTTTTTCGGATTTTTGATGTTTCCGAGTTTTAGAAATTTTCCGAGTTTTTGGATTTTTCCGAGTTTTCGGACTTTTCCGAGTTTTTGAACTTTTTCGGATTTTTGATGTTTCCGAGTTTTCGGATTTTTCCGAGTTTTGGGATTTTTCGGAGTTTTGGAACTTTTTAGATTTTTCCGAGTTTTCGGATTTTTCCGAGTTTTCGGGTTTTGGGATTTTTCCGAGTTTTTGAACTTTTTCGGATTTTAGATTTTTCCGAGTTTTGGGATTTTTCCGAGTTTTCGGATTTTTCCGATCAACATCGACCAATGGCACAATCCGCAAGTCTCTACGACAAACAGTTCAAGAGATACACTGAGGGGGTGTGGCCTAAGGGGGCGTGGTCTAAGGATCGGGGGAGTGGTCAACATCGACCAATGAAAGGTGGTCAACATCGACCAATGGCACAATCCCCAAGTCTCTACGACAAACGGTTCAAGAGATACACTGAGGGGGTGTGGCCTAAGGGGGCGTGGTCTAAGGATCGGGGGAGTGGTCAACATCGACCAATGAAAGGTGGTCAACAGGGGGAGTGGTCAACATCGACCAATGAAAGGTGGTCAACATCGACCAATGGCACAATCCGCAAGTCTCTACGACAAACGGTTCAAGAGATACACTGAGGGGGTGTGGCCTAAGGGGGCGTGGTCTAAGGATCGGGGGAGTGGTCAACATCGACCAATGAAAGGGGGTCAACATGGACCAATGAAAAATGAAAGAGGATATCCCTACTGAGTACAATGACACAACCCACAAGACAGAGGGCGCTGTCAGCAATTCAGTAGTGCAACACAGTGATGGCCAATGATGGGTTAAGTGGATGATGTCATTGGCAGCTCAGCCACGAGCCACACAGCTGAACCAATCATGAGTGAGCCATGAGCCACACAGGTGAAGCAATCACTATGACTTGCATATTTTCTATCCAATGCATTTCTATGGAGGCAGATGCATGACTGCATTGTCACATTGATTAAAAGAAAACTATAAGAGATGAAGCGTTGTGACGCGCACATGAGCACTACAACGAGTAGGCGAAGGGTTGTGCGCGATATTGTGACATTCGTGCATTCCCAATGGGACCGATATTTTACCGTTTAAAGTCGATTCGTAGCCAGACGGTGCGGTGAAACTTTACGAGTTCGGAGACCGGTGTTGCCATAGGCAAGCCGCTCGTTTTGATACCTTTCACGTGTATGGGGCGCGAACGCTTACGTGTTGCAAAGTGTTTGCAAAATCGGTGGAATAAATAAATAATAATAAAAAGAGTATGGATATGTATAGTGTGGGTGCGGGGGAAATTGTGAAAGTGTGGGTGACGCCTGTTTTGAACTTTTTCGGATTTTTGATGTTTCCGAGTTTTCGGAAATGTCAGAGTTTTTGCATTTTTCCGGGTTTTCGGGTTTTCGGACTTTTCCGAATTTTTGAACTTTTTCGGATTTTTGATGTTTCCGAGTTTTCGGAATTTTCCGAGTTTTTGGATTTTTCCGAGTTTTCGGGTTTTCTGACTTTTCCGAGTTTTTGAACTTTTTCGGATTTTTGATGTTTCCGAGTTTTCGGAATTTTCCGAGTTTTTGAACTTTTTCGGATTTTTGATGTTTCCGAGTTTTCTGAATTTTCCGAGTTTGGGGATTTTTCCGAGTTTTCGGGTTTTCGGACTTTTCAGAGTTTTTGAACTTTTTCGGATTTTTGATGTTTCCGAGTTTTCGGATTTTTCCGAGTTTTGGGATTTTTGCGAGTTTTTGGATTTTTCGGATTTTTCCGAGTTTTCGGATTTTTCGGATTTTTCGGATTTTTCCGAGTTTTCGGGTTTTGGGATTTTTCCGAGTTTTTGAACTTTTTCGGTTTTCGGATTTTTCCGATTTTTTGAAAGGGGGTGTGGCCTAAGGGGGCGTGGTCTAAGGATCGGGGGAGTGGTCAACATCGACCAATGAAAGGTGGTCAACATCGACCAATGGCACAATCCCCAAGTCTCTACGACAAACGGTTCAAGAGTTACACTGAGGGGGTGTGGCCTAAGGGGGCGTGGTCTAAGGATCGGGGGAGTGGTCAACATCGACCAATGAAAGGTGGTCAACAGGGGGAGTGGTCAACATCGACCAATGAAAGGTGGTCAACATCGACCAATGGCACAATCCGCAAGTCTCTACGACAAACGGTTCAAGAGATACACTGAGGGGGTGTGGCCTAAGGGGGCGTGGTCTAAGGATCGGGGGAGTGGTCAACATCGACCAATGAAAGGTGGTCAACATGGACCAATGAAAAATGAAAGAGGATATCCCTACTGAGTACAATGACACAACCCACAAGACAGAGGGCGCTGTCAGCAATTCAGTACAGCAACACAGTGATGGCCAATGATGGGTTAAGTGGATGATGTCATTGGCAGCTCAGCCACGAGCCACACAGCTGAACCAATCATGAGTGAGCCATGAGCCACACAGGTGAAGCAATCACTATGACTTGCATATTTTCTATCCATTTCTATGGAGGCAGATGCATGACTGCATTGTCACGTTGATTAAAAGAAAACTATAAGAGATGAAGCGTTGTGACGCGCACATGAGCACTACAACGAGTAGGCGAAGGGTTGTGCGCGATATTGTGGCATTCGTGCGATATTGTGGCACTCCTTCGGCGATCGGAACAGAAGGCTAAAAAATAGTGTGAAAAATGTGATTTCTAGAGGGCGATTGCATGGCGGTCAATGGGGAGGAGAACCTTCAAACAAATGGTCGTCAGTTGAGATAGAAATGTCCAATTCCATTTATTTTTATTTTGTGAGCGGGATGACAGCCGTGTCATCGTTTTGATGTGTTTGTTTTATTTCTACGTCCAAAATTGAGATCACACTCGCAATTCACCCAAGGTAGGGGGAAAAAGATTATTTCAGCTGCTACACTCTAAAATGCAATGCATTCCCAATGGGACCGAAATTTTACCGTTTAAAGTCGATTCGTAGCCAGACGGTGCGGTGAAACTTTTACGGGTTCGAGACCGGTGTTGCCATAGGCAAGCCGCTCGTTTTGATACCTTTCACGTGTATGGGGCGCGAACGCTTACGTGTTGCAAAGTGTTTGCAAAATCGGTGGAATAAATAAATAATAAAAAGAGTATGGATATGTATAGTGTGGGTGACCAGTGTGGGTGGCAACCTGGCTTCGCCAGGTCACCCACACTAATAATAATAATAATAATAATAATAATAATAATAATAATAATAATAATAATAATAATAATAATAATAATAATAATAATAATAATAATAATAATAATAATAATAATAATAATAATAATAATAATAATAATAATAATAATAATAATAATAATAATAATAATAATAATAATAATAATAATAATAATAATAATAATAATAATAATAATAATAATAATAATGGATTGGATTTATATAGCGCTCTTCTCTGACTCAGAGCGCTTCACAGAGTCCATTATTCGTTCATACACAGTCATACCGGTGATGGTAAGCTACAATTGCAGCCACAGCTGCACTTGCCTTGTGGGTTCCAGGTTAATGCATGTTTGGTTATTGCGGTTTTGTGTCTTCGAAGTGTGTGCCCAATCCAGCTCCATTTTCTCCTGGTCAGCTGGACCTCCACTGATTCTAGCTTGGTGCATTCCCACAGCTTGATGTTGGTGATTGTGTTTGGCCAGAAGATCCTGAGGATACGTCTCAGACAATGGTTGATGAAGGTCTGCAGTTTATTGATGATGTTAGTGGTGGTTTTCCAGGTTTCAGAGCCATATAGCAGTACGGATTTGGCGTTGGAGTTGAAAATTTTGAGCTTGGTGTTGAGTTTGATGTTTTGGGTTTTCCATATCTTGTTTAACATGTTGAATGTTGCTCTTGCTTTTCCTATTCTTGCTCTTATGTCTTCCTCAGTCCCGCCATCCACAGCTATAACACTACCCAAGTATGTGAATTTGTCAACCTCTTCCTGTGTCTTGCCCCCGATGGTTATGGGGTTCGTGCTTTTATTATTGACTCTGATTACTTGAGTTTTTGGTCCATTTATTTTGAGCCCAAGTCCAGCTGCAGTTGTTTCTAGCAGCTGGGTTTTGTCTTGCATCTGTTGATGGTTGTGTGAGAGTAGTGCGATGTCATCCGCAAAGTCCAGGTCTTCGAGGTGCTCCGTTAGACTCCACTGGATGCCAGTCTTTTTATTGGTTGTGGTTTGCCTCATGATCCAGTCGATGCATAGGAGGAAGAGGAAGGGGGAAAGTAGGCAGCCCTGTTTCACACCGGTGAGCACTTTGAAGTGTTCTTGTGAAACCGGTCTCATTTGACATGCCCTGAGTGGGAGTCGAACCCCGGTCTCCCACACCGCGGGCGACATCGCAGACCACTATACCAAGAGGTGAATTCACCTCTAAGTAATGGGTCTGGATGCCTTTTAAGGGGAGTGAGTTTACTTGCAGTACCACTACGTGCCACAGTCACTTCACAACACATGAAGTCCATCGTGACTGTGGATATGCTCATGGACCTCCGTTACACTCACCCCCTAAACTCACACCACTCAAGGCATCCGGGAATCACGGCACCACTGAAACCGGTCTCATTTGACATGCCCTGAGTGGGAGTTGAACCCCGGTCTTCCGCACCGCGGGCGACATCGCAGACCACTATACCAAGAGGTGAATTCACCTCTAAGTAATGGGTCTGGATGCCTTTTAAGGGGAGTGAGTTTACTTGCAGTACCGCTACGTGCCACAGTCACTTCACAACACATGAAGTCCATCGTGACTGTGGATATACTCACGGACCTCCGTTACACTTGTGCACATCCGTTATGTAACACTTGGCATTTCATGTCCTGATACATGTTCTTGATTATGCTTCTGTATTTTTTAGGGATTCCATAGTGCGCCATGAGTTTCCAAAGCAGCTTGCGGTCTACACTATCGAATGCCTTTTCAAAATCTATGAAATTGACATAGACAGGTGCGTGCCATTCTATGGATTGCTCAATGATGATCCTGAGGGTGGCAATTTGGCCACTGCACGATCTACCGTTCCTGAAACCTGCTTGGTTTTCTCTCAGTTCATCATCGACCCCTTTTCGCAGTCTGTCCAAGATAATGCGGTTGAACACTTTGCCTGGTGTTGAGAGCAACATAATCCCACGATAGTTGTTGCTCCTTTCTTGGGTATAATAGCAATGAGCCCGTCCTTCCAGTCTGTTGGTACATTTCATTCTTTCTCCCAGATCCTTTTGGTCAGCTGGTGTAGCATGGTGGCTGAGGTTTCAACGTCTGCCTTTAAAGCTTCTGCTGGAATGTCATCTGGCCCTGCTGCCTTGCCACGTCGCAATGCATTTATGGCCTTTTTCACCTCATATCTTGTTGGGGGGGCACAGTTGATCTCCAGCATGTGTGCAGCTGGCGGAATCTCCACCTCTTGGACAGGGGGCTCTCTGTTGAAGAGCTCCCTAAAGTGCTCAGTCCACCTTTGATGTTGTTCTTCCTTGGTGGCGAGGAGTTGTCCTTGTTTGTTACAGATTTGTGTGTTTGTCTGTCTAAACCTCCTGGTTAGTTTCTTGGTGGTCAGGTAGAGTTCCTTGAGGTTATTCTTTCCCGCTGCTACCTCTGCTTCTTGCGCCAAGTCTTCTATGTATTTCTGTTTGTCGCATTTGATGCTTTTCTTCACCTCCTTGTTTGCTACTGCGTAGTCTCTGTGAGCTGCTCCCTTTTTTGCTCGAGTTTTGCATTTGTTTATTGTGTCTTTTTTTGCCCTCCTCTCCTCTATTATTTTCAGTGTTTCAGTGGATATCCAGGGTTTGTGGCTTGTTTTCTTTCTCCCTACCACTTCTAGGCATGTCTCCTTCCATATGGTTTTCAGGTTGTTCCAGTGCTCTTCCACTGGTTTTTGAGCTTGTTCTTGCAGGGCTTGGAACCTGTTCTGTAGGGTGATTTGGTATAGTTCCGTTGTTCCTATGTCCTGGAAAAGCTGGATGTTGTACTTTGCTCTGTTGTAAGTGGGGCTGTTATAGCGCTTCAGCTTGAGTTGGAGTTTTGCGGCCAGTAGGTGATGATCTGACCCCGCATCTGCCCCCCTCTTCACTCGTACAGATTTTTATTTTCTTTCTTTTTTTACTAGACATCGCTCAGGTGTATTATTGATGCTCTCATTGATACTATGTTTGTTTCTGAAGTGTGTGTGTGTGTGTGTGTGTGTGTGTGTGTGTGTGTGTGTGTGTGTGTGTGTGTGTGTGTGTGTGTGTGTGTGTGTGTGTGTGTGTGTGTGTGTGTGTGTGTGTGTGTGTGTGTGTGTGTGTGTGTGTGTGTGTGTGTGTGTGTGTGTGTGTGTGCGAGATATATAGAGAGGGGGGGGTGAGAGAGATGAGGAAGGGGCAAGAGAGAAAGAGAGCTGGGAGAGTGTGTGTGAGCGAGAGAGGGGGGGGGGGGGTGATTACTCAGCCCTTGTGTGCGTGAATGTAACAAGTTCCTAAAGTTTTTTCCCCCCTATTATTTCATGCACACTTTATTCATTGTTTTAAATTATTATTTTCTTTTAAGTTATTTTGTGCATCACTCTGTTTTGAATTTGATGCAAATTTGCAATGCATGATGAGGGTCATCCTTTTGTGTTAAATGGCTGCATAAAGCAAGCATTTGTTGACTCGCATGTTGATAAGATTATTAAAACTTGGAACTTGAAAAATATTTGTTTAAGGTAGAAAAAAGAGAAAAAAAAATTTATTCAGACTGTCCAGGTCAGCTCCCACCACAGAGCTTGCTTTTTTGACCAGTTTGTTTATTTTGTCTGTGTTGGTGTTGCCCCGGCCCCCAGCATACCACAGCGAAGAAGAGGGCACCAGCAACCACAGACTGGTAGAACATCTGCAGCAGTTTGCTGCAGACATTAAAAGACCTGAGCCCTCTTAGGAAGAACAGTCTGCTCTGTCCCTTCCTGTAGAGGGCCTCGATGTTGTTCGTTCAGTCCAGTTTACTATCACTTGACCCAGGGTTGTTCCCAGCCTAGTGCGACTCAAGGTTCTTTGGTAGACTATTGCATTGGTCCATTCATTGAAGATGAACACAATGCGACATCCTTTACTAGGCTCACCCACCAACAGTGCAGGTGCTGAACTGCTGATCCGAATGTATAGGTAAAAACCATATTATGCGTTTTCATCAATAAATAAATGGCCAATTTTTTTTTATTGTGGGCCCACAAATACATTATTTAATGGGGCCCAGAATCTACAGCTATGCCCCTGCACACACACACACTTTGAGGATATATATACACACACACACACACACACACACACACACACACACACACACACACACACACACACACACACACACACACACACACACACACACACACACACACACACACACACACACACACACACACACACACACACACACACACACACACACACGTTGAGGATACATACACACACACACATTGAGGATATATACACACACACACACTTTGAGGATATATACACACACACACACACATTGAGGATATATACACACACACACACTTTGAGGATATACACATTCACACACACACTTTGAGGATATATACACACACACACATTGAGGATATATACATACACACACACACACACACACTTTGAGGATACACACACACACACACACACATACACACACATTGAGACCTCTCTCTAACACACACACACTGGTTTTAAGTCCTCTCTCTCGAATACACACTCACTAGCTTTGAGGACTCATGCACACACACAGACACACACACAGCTTTGAGGACTCATGCACACTCACACACACACACACACACACACACGCAATTTGTTTGGCTTTTCTTTTAGACATTGCAGCAATTCTCAGACCGCTCATGGTGCATTTATATACATGGCCAAGACTTCTGAATATAAGTACACTATATCTACACCTGTACCCAAGGCCGGCCATCACACTGAGCAGTGGTTGCTATTTTATATACTTGTCCCGGAAAGCCTGCTCCATGTACAGATTTTATTTTTTTTACGGAAAAACAGATTAAACAGTTAGCTAAGATGTAGGGCTTGAACTGTCTTGGTAAGATTGATGGCTTGTAGAACGTTCATGTTTTCTTTTTTTCTGAAAAAAAACGGAAAAAAAGATTAAACAGTGTGTGGCCCATCTAATGAAGTAACATAGGGCTTATAGAACTGTCTTGGTAATATTGATGGCTTGATGTAGGACTTGTAGAATTTTTGTTGTTATGTTATACAAATATAGTTATAAATGATTTAATAATAATTTACGAATGTATATAAATGGTTTGTTCATGATTAGTTCATTATCTACAAAAAATCCAGGGTGTTCCCCAGGGTTCGGTGCTAGGTCCTCCTCCCACTCGGTGATATCATAAGGAAACATGGCCTCCACTTCCACTCTTACGCAGACGACACGCAGCTTTACCTCCACACCAAACCCTCTGCTCCCCTCCCTCCCCCCTCCCTCACTGCCTGCCTCCAGGACATAAAAACATGGATGACCACCAATTTCCTATAACTCAATAGCAAGAAGGCCGAATTAATAGTTGTAGCCTCCCCAGCCCTCCTCCAAAAGATCGACCACCGTGTTCTCTCCGTGGATGGCTACTCCATCTGCCCCTCCACGGAGGTAAGGAACCTGGGTGTAATACTGGACTCAACCCTCTCATTTCACCCTCACATCAAGTCTGTCACCAGATCCGCCTTTTTCCACCTCAGATCTATTTCCCGCCTCTGCCCCTCACTCTCCGACACCTCAGCGGAAACACTCATTCACGCCTTCATCACTTCCGGCCTCGACTACTGTAACGGAATCCTTATTGGTGCTTCCAAGAAGGTTCTGGATCGCTTACAGTACGTCCAAAACTCTGCTGCGAGGGTCCTCACGCGCACCAAACCCTGGCAGCACATCACCCCCACCCTGAAAAAACTCTACTGGCTCCCCATCCACTACCGAATCCCCTACAAGATCCTCCTCCTCACCTGCACGGGTTGGCCCCTTCCTACCTGACCAACCTACTCCACCCCTATACTCCAGCACGAGGCCTCAGCTCCTCCTACCTGACGACCTGCTCCACCCCTACACTCCAGCACGAGGCCTCCGCTCCTCCTACCTGACGACCTACTCCACCCCTACACTCCAGCACGAGGCCTCCATCCTACCTGACCAACCTACTCCACCCCTACACTCCAGCACGAGGCCTCCATCCTACCTGACCAACCTACTCCACCCCTACACTCCACCCTACACTCCACCCCTACACTCCAGCACGAGGCCTCCGCTCCTCCTACCTGACCGACCTGCTCCACCCCTACACTCAACCCTACACTCCACCCCTACACTCCAGCACGAGGCCTCCGCTCCTTCCTACCAGACCGACCTATTCCACCCCTACACTCCAGACCTACTCCACCCCTACACTCCACCCCTACACTCCAGCACGAGGCCTCCGCTCTTCCTACCTGACCGACCTACTCCACCCCTACACTCCAGCACGAGGCCTCCGCCCCTTCCTACCTGACCAACCTACTCCACCCCTACACTCCAGCACGAGGCCTCCGCTCCTCTAACTCCGACCTCCTCACCATCCCCCGCACCAGGCGTTCCACACTGGGAGACCAAGCTTTCTCCGTAGCTGCCCCCAGGCTGTGGAACTCCCTCTCCCCCTCCATCCGAGGCTCTGACACCATCAACCTCTTCAAAACCCACCTAAAAACACACCTGTTCACACTTGCCTTCACGCAACACAGCCCTGCTCCCAAGTAGCCCACCCCTGACTCTTTTATTTTAAGCCACAGATCCTGATTTTGTTGTTTGTTTGTTCTGTTTTTGTTTTTGTAAATTTTCTTGTTACCGCTTATCCAATTGGACAGCACCTTGCTTCCTTTTTTTATCTTATTTTTTTTATTTTTTTTTGTTGTTACATATACACACACATATATAAATTTTTTTCAAAATTGTATCTACCGTTTATTTTCTATAGCTTCTCTCTCCTTGTACAGTGTCCTTGAGTACGAGAAAGGAGCTTCTCTCTTCAAATCCAATTTATTATTAGTATTATTATTATTAAATAAATACCTTATAAAGGTCTTATAACTGAGTGTTATTATAAAGTGTTACAGATATTTATCTTTTTTACGGAAAAACAGATCAAACAGCGTATTGCCCATCTAATGAAGTTAGCTAAGATGTACAGTAGGGCTTGTAGAACTGTCTTGGTAAGATTGATGGCTTGTAGAACGTTCATGTTTTTATTTTGTTCTTTTTTGTTTCTTTTTAAAGTCGAGGGAAAATTGCTTGTTTACGGAATCTGTCGACATCACAGAGAGGCATACCCATTAAAGAGATGCTCTCTCTCTCTTTCTCTTTCTCTCTCTCTCTTTTACTCTCTCTCTTTCTCTCTCTCTCTCTCTCTCTTTCTCTCTTTCTCTTTATCTCTCTCTTTTACTCTCTCTCTCTCTCTCTCTTTCTCTCTCTTGTTTGATGTGGCAGAGATGGAAAAGCGACATACTTTGAATCAAACAAAAGCCAGATTATCTCGCCCACAGAGAGATCCGCTGTGAATTAAACAAAACCTACCGACACAGCGGTCCTTGTAATGTTAAAAACAAACAGCGGTATCGGCCAGAAGTTCTAACAAACACCCAGAACAAACACCCAGAACAAACACCCAGAGTACTGTTGTGTTTAAATAGCACGTATAGACCTACAGTATATAGAACAAACACCCAGAGTATTGTTGTGTTTAAACAGCACGTATAGACCTACAGTATATAGAGCAAACACCCTGAGTACTGTTATGTTTAAACAGCATGTATAGACCTACAGTATATAAACCAGAGTACTGTTATGTTTAAACAGCACGTATAGACCTACAGTATATAAACCAGAGTACTGTTATGTTTAAACAGCACATATAGACCTACAGTATATAGAACACCCAGAGTACTGTTATGTTTAAACAGCACGTATAGACCTACAGTATATAGAACAAACACCATGAGTACTGTTGTGTTTAAACAGCACATATAGACAAGTCAAGTCAAGTCAAGTCAAGAGTTTTATTTGACACGGCATACAAGTATACAATGAAATGCGGGTGGTCTTGCCCGCAACAATGTGCAATAACATATAATAGAATCAACATTGTGCAATAAACAAGTAACATTGTGCAATAAGCAAGTAACATATTAGGGCATATCGGTATATGTACATAAGTTATTTACAGAGCATGGAGGACATGCTAGGTCTTTTGGTAGAGTCTTTCTGTACATGCTAATTTATACAATCTCCGGTTATACTATACTATTTTTAAAGTGACCTTTCCTTAGTGGCCATAAGTGTGGGCGTGTGCAGCATGAGTGTGTGCTTGCTCATGTTAAAGTGGCTGCTAGTGTGTGAGCGTGTACAGTGTGTGTGTCGTGTGTGTGCTCATGTGTGCTTGTGTGTGTAGAGTTCAGTGTTCAAGGCTCTGATGGCCTGGGGGAAGAAGCTGAGCCAAAGTCTCTCTGTCCTAGTAGCTGGTGTTCGCAGGCGTCTGCCTGACCTCAGCATCATGAACAGGCTGTTGTTGGGGTGGTGTGGGTCTTTCATTATTCTGCAGGCTCTGGTTTTGCACCTCTTGTTGTATAGAACCTGCAGGGGTGGTAGTGCAATACCCGTGGTACGCTCGGCTGAGCGCACCACTCTCTGTAGGGCCTTCTTGTCCTGTGCCGTGCTGTTTCCATACCAGGCAGTGATGTTTCCAGTCAAGATGCTCTCTACAGCTCCGGAGTAGAAGGACTGGAGTATCTTCCCAGATACTCAGAACTTTCTTAACTGTCTCAGGTGGTAGAGGCGTTGCTTCGCCTTTTTTACGACTGAGTCTATGTGTGTTGTCCATGTCAGATCCTCTGCGATGTGGACCCCCAGGTACTTAAAGCTGCTCACCCTGTCCACGGTAGCCCCGTTTATCATCAGTGGTGTGTGTGTCTCCTGCTGTCCTCTCCTATAATCCACGATCAGCTCCTTGGTTTTACCAATGTTCAGGAGCAGGCTGTTGTCCTGGCACCAGCGTTCCAGTACCTCAACCTCGTCGTTGTCCGAGATCAGCCCCACCACCACTGTGTCGTCCGCAAACGTCACTATGGAGTTGGAGCTGAACTTGGCCACACAGTCATGTGTGTATAGTGAGTACAGCAGGGGGCTAAGAACACAGCCCTGGGGGGACCCGATGCTCAGGGTGATGGTGTTGGAGGTCTGACCCCCCACCCTGACCGCCTGGGGCCTTTCACTCAGAAAGTCCAGTATCCAGGCGCTCAGAGCGGAGCTCAGACCCAGCTCGATCAGCTTGTCCACCAGTCTGGTGGGGACTATGGTGTTGAACGCTGAGCTGTAGTCAATGAACAACAGTCTCACATAGCCCCCCTTCTGACGGTCCAGGTGAGAGAGGGTGCTGTGCAGTACTTGGGAGACCGCATCGTCAGTGGACCTGTTTGGCCTGTATGCAAATTGCATAGGGTCCATATCACTGGGGAGGGAGGCACAAATGTGATCCTTGACCAGCCTCTCGAAACATTTCATGGCCACAGAGGTGAGTGCCACCGGTCTGTAGTCATTGAGACTTGCTGGGGAGGGTTTCTTTGGTACCGGGATAATGGTGGACATCTTGAAGCAGGCAGGGACCACTGACTCCTTCAGGGATCGATTAAATATGGTGGTGAACACAGGGGCTAGCTGGTTAGCACAGGACTTAAGTATGCGTCCTGTTATTCCATCTGGGCCAGCAGCCTTTCTGGTGTTCACCTGCATAAATGCTCTTCTCACACTGTGTACCGTCAATGAGAGAGCGTCCCCGCCCCCCAGGGTTGTTGTAATTAAACAGCACGTATAGACCTACAGTATATAGAACAAACACCCAGAGTACTGTTGTGTTTAAACATCATGTATAGACCTATAGTATATAGAACAAACACCCAGAGTATTGTTGTGTTTAAACAGCACGTATAGACCTACAGTATATAGAACAAACACCCTGAGTACTGTTGTGTTTAAACAGCACGTATAGACCTACAGTATATAGAACAAACACCCTGAGTACTGTTGTGTTTAAACAGCACATATAGACCTACAGTATATAGAACAAACACCCAGAGTACTGTTGTGTTTAAACAGCACGTATAGACCTACAGTATATAGAACAAACACCCAGAGTACTGTTGTGTTTAAACAGCACGTATATACCTACAGTATATAGAACAAACACCCAGAGTACTGTTGTGTTTAAACAGCACGTATAGACCTACAGTATATAGAACAAACACCCTGAGTACTGTTGTGTTTAAACATCACGTATAGACCTACAGTATATATAACAAACACCCATAGTACTGTTGTGTTTAAACAGCACGTATAGACCTATTGTATATAGAACACCCAGAGTACTGTTATGTTTAAACAGCGCGTATAGACATACAGTATATAGAACACCCAGAGTACTGTTGTGTTTAAACAGCACGTATAGACCTACAGTATATAGAACAAACACCCAGAGTACTGGTGTGTTTAAACAGCACGTATATACCTACAGTATATAGAACAAACACCCAGAGTACTGTTGTGTTTAAACAGCACGTATAGACATACAGTATATAGAACAAACACCCAGAGTACGGTTGTGTTTAAACAGCACGTATAGACCTACAGTATATAGAACAAACACCCAGAGTACTGTTGTGTTTAAACAGCACGTATAGACCTATATAGAACACCCAGAGTACTGTTATGTTTAAACAGCGCGTATAGACCTACAGTATATAGAACACCCAGAGTACTGTTGTGTTTAAACAGCACGTATAGACCTACAGTATATAGAACAAACACCCAGAGTACTGTTGTGTTTAAACAGCACGTATATACCTACAGTATATAGAACAAACACCCAGAGTACTGTTGTGTTTAAACAGCATGTATATACCTACAGTATATAGAACAAACACCCAGAGTACTGTTGTGTTTAAACAGCACGTATAGACCTACATTATATAGAACAAACACCCAGAGTACTGTTGTGTTTAAACAGCACGTATAGACCTACAGTATATAGAACAAACACCCAGAGTACTGTTGTGTTTAAAATGTGTTGGATTTAGTAATAACATGCCAAATCATGAGTTAATATAGCCCAACATTTTAAGTAAATTTAAATCAATTTCCCTTGTGAAGTTGAGTTGTACTTGCAAAAAAATATTTGGCTATATTAACTCATGATTTGGCATGTTATTACTAAATCCAACACATTTTAACTGTTATTATTAATAACATGCACTTAAGTTTTTGGTTTAAATTTAGTTCACTTATTCAATCAATTTTAATCACACTTATGTGAGTAAAATCTATTCAATTATATGACGTGTCCCTTTGTTGCCTTAATTTTTTTAAGTAAATCTATTCAATTATATGAAGTTTCCCTTAGTTAACTTAATTTTTTTAAGTAAACACTATACACATTATTTACAACACATGGCAATTCTTATTTACCTGCTCTAATGAATAATGCAAATGTGTTTTAATTGGCATTATAGGACTTCAATAACACTGAATGTCACTGTTCCCATAATTTCTTCATTTCTATACCCAATATCATGTCTTCTTGCGGTGCTTGGTTTACTTGAATTGGGTCAACAGATTACCATGCATATTAAAAAGAATACCAGGTAAACATGTATTATGCAAAATCAAAACATTTTATTGCAAGTTTATTGCAAGTTTAAACCTAAAAATTAAGCACAACATAACCTCACACCCCCCACTTGACCTTGCCTCCCCTCACCCCCACCCCAACACTTGACCTTTCTTAAGCCAGTAGCTTATTCTTGAGGTTGGTCACTTTTGGAGACAGCCTTGTCCAATCCAGCTCCAGGCAGGCACGTTGGAACTATAAAACGGCAGGGGGTGCTGGGGGGTCGCCAGATGATACTTTTTTTTTTTTTTTTTGCGGTCAGGCCACTGAACGTTAGGTTATGTAGATAACCAAGTTCTGTTAGTTATGGTGCGCTCAGCACCAGTTGCATATATCTCGCTTCAGCATATATACACTGAATAATTTCACAAATGTACCTTTAAATGCCAGCATTCATCTGGCCACACCCCCATCCGCTTACCTATATAAGCAGGGATGGTGCCACACACTCATCTCCTTCCCAACAATTTCATCACAATGAAAAATCAAGGGCCGCAGCGGCGTCCTGGTGCTGAGCGCACCATAACTAACAGAACTTGGTTATCTACATAACCTAACGTTCTGTTCCGTTATGGCTTCGCTCAGCACCAGTTGCATAACAGGAGCTGAGCGGGAGCCATAGCTCGACAAATACACCCCGCTGAGGCCCCCCACAGCCATCAGATCAGGGAGGGCCGAGCCCCCCCGACCCACCCTAATGGAGGGCACCCCCCCTATTGGTGGCTTCACGGGAGGGCAACGGACCCGACCGTGCGAAGAGGCACTCAAGCAACTCAACGCACAGGGTGAGCAGAGCGTGGCTTGACCCCACGACTACACACACGCACAACCCGCATGCCACCCGGGAACGAACGGAGGAACAACCTCGTTACTGCCCCCAGAATCACGGGGTCAAGGGCAAACCCAACCCCGTGGCAAGGCCGTAGCAGCGGAGCGCGAAGGAAGACCCAGACCCACCAAAAGGACTGGACTCCCTGGAATGGGGGCCCGGAGAAGTCCATGATGCCAGCATCAAGACCCCACCAGGTGGGCACGTAGTGCCCCGCCCCCCACATCGCCAGCGTATTCGGACAAAGGCCCCTCAGTTACTGCACCTGGTATTCCCAGGCGGAATCCCATCCAAGTACTAACCAGGCCAGAACCTGCTTAGCTTCCGAGATCGGACGAGATCGGGCGTGTTCAGGTTGGTATGGCCGTAAGCCGAGCGGGCCCTGTCCCCCCAATAGTACACCGCCTGGCACACTGACCCTGCAGAACAGGCAGTCAGCATGGCCGTAAGCACACAAAAAAGGTTAACCAACGGAAGCAGGCAGCGCACCGGGGAAAAACCAGGCAACAGGCTGTTAACCCTGATTGATTGATTGATTGAAAAGTTTATTAACAGATTGCAGAATGGGTACAGTACAGTACATCTCAATACATACAATTGTTAAGGGGATGCAGACCAGAGAAAGACTTTCGTCTTGTTTCCACCAGGGTCCCCCATTTTCAATTCATCATAACATATATGACATACATGACATACAGATAGACAGTACTGCTACATCTATACATTTATGACATATCAGATTTGCAAATACAGTACTGTTTGTGATACAAAAGTGTCCAGAAAAGGAGTGTATATACATTTGGCGTAGAAACTGTACATTGGAGGAGGTTGGTGGGGTGGGGTTGGGTGGGTTGGGTGAGGGCTGTACATTGGAGGTGGGGGGGGGGGGGGGGGGGGGGGGGGTTGGGTAGGGGACACACACACAATTTACACTGTACATTGGAATGTTGACAAAGCCTTACTTGGTCATTTACTGTACAACTAGGTTAGGACATTTGTAGGGGCCAGTTTCGAATTGCAGTCTCACGTAGGTGTTTTTTGAGAGTGTTTTTGAAGGTGGGTAGTGATTCACATTCCTTTACAGCTTTAGGCAGGGCGTTCCACATTGATGTGGCATAATTGCGAAACGTGTTTAGTCCCTTGTTTGAGCCGAATCTGGGTTTTACATGATTTGTGGAGCTCCCTCTGGTGTTGTGATCGTGGTATTCACTGACCTTTGGGAAGTATTTTGACATGTACATGGGTACCTTGGTCGCGTAGTGTATCTTGTAGACCAGGCCCATTGCAAGTTGCTGTACTCTGTCGTCTACTCTAAGCCATCCTAGGTTGTCAAAGTGGGCAGGGGTGAGGTGGGTTCTAGGAGTCAGGTCAAGTAGTAGTCTGACTAGCTTGTTTTGAGATGTTTGTAATTTGTTTTTTAGTGCCTTTGAGGTGCTTTGGTACCATGAGGTGCAAGCATAGTCGTAGTACCCTTGAATGAGTGCTCCTGCTAGAGTCTTCAGGGTATTCTTGTTTACCAGAGAGGAGATCCGGTACAAGAATCGCGTTCGTTGGTTGACTTTTTTTATTACATTGGATGCCATTTTGTCACAGGAAAGATTAGCCTCTAGGATGGAACCCAGGTAGGTAATTTCATCTTTCCTTGTGACAATATTGTCACCCACTGTAACCGTGAAGTCGTCAGTCTTGCTGAGTTTGTTATTTGAACCGAAGAGAATGGACTCTGTTTTGCCCATGTGTAATGATAGTTTGTTGTCGGCGAGCCATATGCAGATTTTGCCTAGTTCCGAGCTGAGGGCTTTTTCAACCTGTAACTTGTTCTTGTCAGAGACCAGCAGGGCTGAGTCGTCCGCAAACAGGAACAAGTTGCAGTCACAAGCTGACGACATGTCATTTGCATAAATTAGGAATAGTAGCCTGGAGACTGCGGACGAGACAGGCGCCAGAGGGGACAGCTGAACACAGCCGCCCCGGCGGAAGGGGCGTATGCTGGCGTTGTTGCATGACCAAGCCTCCATTTAAAAACCCCCACCCAGAGGGGTTGAGGCAGAGAAGGCTGACACGATCGGCAGACGTCATGAACGTGCAGGGGCACCCTCAACCGGTGAACCCGAGAGTTGACACTGCTCCAACACACCAGGGAATCAACCACCTTGGCGTCACCCAATGCGGTGGTTGTTCCTATAACCCCTCAAGAAAAAACTCCAAAACACACCTGCGGGTATACACCGGCTATACCGCAGTACAAGTGTCTCAGTTTCCAAAAAAGGGTTAACCCAGGCCTACGGGTCGACGAACATTACCTCGGACCGGGCCTGGCGATACGGGAAGCACAGGGTCACCAGAGGAGGTCAAAGACCACCCCAACAGGCCCCTCTTCGCCATGCGTGAGAGAGGAGCGAAAAAATAATGGAGAACCAGCCCCTAAGCACACCGTACTTGGTATTCCCAGGCGGTCTCCCAACCAAGTACTAACCAGGACCAACCTGTGTAGCGGCCGAGATCCGACGAGATCGAGCGTGTACAGGTTGGCATGGCCGTAAGCCATTACGACAGTGCTGAGTAAAAACGTACCCAACCAGGGTCTCCATAGCGCTTAACCCTGTGACACCCGGACCGACCTGGCATTTTTCCCCCTGAAAAAAGCCCAAGTCCCTCAGGGTACCAGAACAGCAGATCTGCATCCCCGGCGGACAACGGGTTCAACTGATCCGGTCCAGCGTGACCAGAACCAGTCCCATGCCCTAACCACGCCGACATGCCAACTCCAGGAGAAAGGGCAGATATGCGTGTCGATCTTAACATGAAAAAGAAGGCGCCACCCAGACGTTCGGCCGAACCGCGCCTGGTGGCCCACCCCAAGGGCGTGAGACCCCTCTACATATGTTCAGATCCATTCCGTCATCATACCCCAGACATGAACGAGAATCCGTCGAAAAACCAACCCAGGTCGTGGGATTTGGTCGTCGGAAGAGGAAAAACCCCCATCTCAGTTGCTTTATAAAAACGCCGTTTCAACCACAAGCAACCAAGGCGTGCCAGTCAGTCGCCTGTTTACAGCGAGCTAGCACTATACGTGCGTCGGGACACACCCCCATCAATGAACAGGCTATTTAGACCTGTCATTGAATCCCCAAGGCGCCCAGGGGAACGACAAGAGGGGTGTGACACTCCCTAACTCCAAAACTTTTTGAATAGAAAAGAAGGAAGCATCAACAGTATGTATCCCAGTCTACACAGCCAGGGGTAAAACATTTTCACATTTTTACATCCCACCACCCCCCCATAGGAAGGAGACGGGGATCCCCAGAGAGACTTCCCACGCAAGCTGTACAGATTGAAAAGAATATATTGCACCTTGAGCCATGTAAAAAATTGGTTTTAGGGCTCTCCGGGGAAGAGGCACTGAACCCATACACACTCAATAATCGAATTGAATCGAATACATAACAATAGAATAGGACCCTTCTAGAGGGTCCACTCACTTTGACAATCTGAGGAGGAAGGCTCTGTACTCTGATGGAGGCTCCCTCACATGGAGGAAGGAGTCCGAACTCACAGAAGGCCCGAATAGGCGCTTGGTGAGGAGGAGCCCTGACCACCCCCCTGAAACAGATCCATCACATGGACCTGAACAGCACACGGAAGTCCTACCAACAGAGACGCGCTCGGTGTCGTACTCTATGGCGGGGGAATTCCTGCGGTGCACACGCCCAATATACCAGGCCGTGGGACCAGGAAACTCCCCCCCCCCCCCCCCCCCCCCGTAACGTGCCGAACCACCACGTGACGGGAACCTTGGAGGACAGGGATGTACCCCTGAACGACAGAAACAAGGGGGAGAGGAAAGGTTACCAGTTCACCCCTTTACGACCCCACACCCACGATATGATGTAATGACAAAAAGAGAATATGACACAGTCATAGTCAGCTCTATGAAGCATTTGACAGCCCCACACAGCGCATGAGCTAACCTGCTATTTGATTTTTACTAAGGAAAAAACACAGAATAGAGAGGGCTCTAAGAGCCCCGGTCCAACATACACATGTGCTTCTGTGGCCAGTCCAACCCAGTTGTAGGTCACATGACACACACAACCCATCATCACCTACAAAAAATGGCAAAAACACTCAACAGAGGAACACCGTTTTTCACAATGAGAGAATACATCATTCTCGATTAGTATCGGCCACAGGCCTTGCTAAGCACACACGACAGCGACCAAACCATCTTTTCTTTTAGGAAAATAAAGTTTCTCCAGCTGTTTTAGCCCAACCTCAGCAATCAAGCTAAGGGTTGCATCGCATCCCTACCACACAAAAGACACAAATAGTGCACAACATGTCTGATAGGAGGATGAAAAAGTCCCCAGGGAACCGGGGGGAAACACAATCCTCTTATTTTACCCTCAATACGGCCAGTTAAAACAGGAAAACCTGTTAATATGTGAACACACTGTTCATTGTCATCACAGGCTGAGAAAAGAACATTCTTTTACTCACTTGTCACTAAGCATAGCTTCATAGGTTAGTTACCTTAGTTGTGAGTACACGGTACATAACAACACACATGATGTTACTCACACAACAACCAGATCATTATCACATCTGTAACAACAACCCGATTTGCACGGAGAAGCTAACTGCCAGTGACAAAAACAGCTCACACATAACCCGCGTCGTATCCTAAATGCATTGCAGCAACACACGTTTTGGGAAAACATCGTTATTCACAATACATTTAGAAAAGTAAAACCAGAAGACGTGTTATAAGGTCTGGTCAAACCTGGTCCTACCCGGAACGTAGATCAGCGAAGTGCAGTCACAGACACCGTAGGAACACAGCCGCTCCTGTGTTGTTCGAACTGGGCAGCGTCGCCGCTCCAACCCGCACTACAGTCCTCTTTGTTGACGCAACCTTGCCGTCCTGGCTCAGGGCAGGGTCGACGAAACATCCCCTGTCAAGGATGACGTCGTAGTCAAGAGTGTAAAACATGTTAAAATCAAAGCACGTTCAACAGAATAGCATCAAGCTAACGGCCGCTCCAACCGTTCGGGCGCTACTGCCCCTGCTCGCGAGACGCCGAGCTCACGGCGGCGCGCGAGAAGCTAAAGCTACCCCGCGCCAGGCCATGGCCTATATCAGCAAGCTAACGTTACCTAGTGATCACGACATGCTAGCACCGCAGCTAACAGCTGACTGGCTAACAGTAGGCCCAACCTGAGCAGGCCATGCAGCGATCCCAGCAGGCTAACGCAGCACTAACAGCTGACTGGCTAACCGTAAGCTAAGCAGCTATCACCTGAACATGTATACAATGACATAACACTCACCCAGACAGGCCGCCGTTCTGAACCTCTCCTCACTTTTTTAGAGAAAAGAGAAACAAGATGTCCACACTGCTTTACAACGGTGATTTTACCAACACCCGACGGAATCAGCACAATACCAAACTGGCCTGTGTAGCTGACTTGAACATGGATCTGCCGCTATCGCACATCCATGCACATATCCCCTCGTGAAGGAATACTCTCATTTGGATATGAAAGAAGGGGCTTAACACGGGACAGAGGGAAAACCACTCGTCCAGAAAACACAGGGATCACCAGTGTTAATGGTCGCGGCCCACTAGTTAACTAGAATGGCTTCAGACCAAGGTCTCCTGTCGTCTAGGAGACTGAACAAAGGACCCTAGCCTGGGCCCGGTTTTCATAACATTGTCAATTAGTCCCCATAGCACTAACAGACAAGTGGAGCCTGCCAGCAAAAACACTACTCACCCAACCTGGAACGCACCGCTTCTCACAACAGCGGCGCGCCACTACAGTCCCTGCACCGCCGGAGGGTTTCACTCCGTCCAGCCGCATCAAAGAAGACTGTAGCTGGGAGGTATGTAGCGGCGTGAACCCCCAATACGAAACCGGTGGAGTTTGTGGAATGATCACCATCTTCCAGACACTCCAGTACGAAGACAATATCGCCGTATTTTCTCGTTTTAAAATAGTGAGAGAGAAAATAAAGATATGATGTCAACGTATTCTCCTTATTCTTCCTTTCCTTAGAGCAATACTTTCTCCACGTCAAGTGGGCATATAGCAACACGTTGCTTGTGATGAAATTTGCGAAGGAGATGAGTGTGTGGCACCATCCCTGCTTATATAGGTAAGCGGATGGGGGTGTGGCCAGATGAATGCTGGCATTTAAAAGTACATTTGTGAAATTATTCAGTGTATATATGCTGAAGCGAGATATATGCAACTGGTGCTGAGCGAAGCCATAACGGAACAGAACTTAGAAGCAGGCCAGGCCAGTGTTTCTAGTTGCACCAGCGCAATAGTTAGATAACCTAGGTGGGGAACAACCAGAAGATCACTGCAACTCACACAAGTTGGAGAACTATCTCTCTCTCTCTCTCTTGCTCTCACACACACACAAAGGGAGCCGCACGAAAAACTGCTAATCATTGACACATGCTAGCCTGTAATAATCCCCCCCAGAAAAATTTACTTTGCATTTGATATATTGCAAATATATGCCATCACACACACTGGCATTTAAAGGGTTAGAATTATAAAATGAATATGTGGTGTTATGATCAGGGCTGAAGTTGAATAAAATATTGTATTTATCAATTACAAAAAACTGAAAATCCATAAAAATCTGTGTTGTTGCTAATCATACATATGCTAGCCTGTTTTTTAACAATAATTTGTGATGCCATCACAAACACTGGCATTTAAAGGGTACAAATAAAAAAAATGCCTGCACCAGAATGCGGGAAATGAAGTCTTTGTAACAAAAAAATTCCTGGTGGGGGACCCCCAGACCCCCTGCTTAAAAAGTGGCCTGACTGGGGCTACATTTCCTGGCCTGAATGATTTCCCCAGTCCGGCCCTGGTTAAAAGCCTCCAATGCTTATTAGTGTGTGTGCGTTTGAACGTTTGCATGTTTCAACCATACATTTCCATTTAATTTTTTTACCTCCTATAATAGTGGGGGTCGCGGCTCTCTGACACCGTTCTTTTGGGTCTCGGCCTGAAAAGTTTGGGAACCCCTGGTCTAGCCTGTACCCCCCAGACATGTTGCTGGCCCCGTCAAAACAGTATCCTATCAGCCTCTCCATGGGCAGGTCGAGGCGTAAAAGTATTTTATACACAAAAACAGCGTCTTGGCTGTTGTGTCTGGGCCGGGCATTGTAAAAACCCCAAAAGAAGTTCTGAGCTTCCAAGTTGTCATCGGCGAACTGTATATTACACGACAATTGTTCTTTTCCAGTGAGTGACATCAGTGGTTCTGTCAGCGCTCAAGCCAAATAATGGGCTTTTGGATGCTTTGCCTCTAATTTGTCGCTGAATATCATGGGCAAACAGCTGTAAGATTTCGTTTTAGATGTTGTTGGACATCAAGTTGTCTCTCTTTTGGAGCCAATTCTTCAACTCGGGATCAGACTCTGTGCGCACTCATTCCATCATGAGCTGCCATAACACCCCATCCCTATTTGCATCACCCCTCAGTGGAAGCCCCTGGCGCCCGAGGGGGGGTATAGGGGAACAGACTCAGTTAACTCTTCAATACCTGATGCTGAGGCTGAACCTGTCGTCTCTGTCTCTCTCTGACGTTTATCAGATTTAGTGGGACTGTCACTGGGACCGGCGGGACGTTTCGAAAATAAATCTGATATTTTTCTATTCTGCGAGTGAGACATTCTGTGCTAGCAAAGTCTGACTACTAGCTAAAATCGACTGACTGCGCAAGCACTGTATCACAGTAGCTCAGTGGTTCGTGGCGCGTGGGAAGGGCGGGAGACGGGAGGTGAATACAATTAGTTGTTTCACCTGTCATTCAATCAGTCTGTGACAGTCTGTCATCACTCGAAAATCTACTCGGTTTTACACGTATGATTGTGTACATACAGTAGTGTAATGAATGAATGAAAACTTTATTTAACAGATTGGAGAATGGCTACAATACAGTACGGCTCAATACACACAATATTAAAATGGTGAAGTGCTTTGAGCAGGATAAACTTATAATATACAGTGTTACAGTTATACAGTTACAGTATATACAAATATATAAATACTGTCATAAAAAAAAAATAAAAAAAAATGTATATATATATATATATTTTTTTTTGCAATAATTGAGAGGGGGTGCTGCAGCCCCCCTGCACCCCCCCCCCCCCCCCCCCCCCCCTTCCAACGTCCCTGGCTCCAGGAAGAGTTTCTGGAAGACTTCGAATGTGTACCTGAGACCAAAGAGAGGAAGAAAACCAATGTCGGGTGCTTAAAATGAAATGGACAACAGTCTCACAACATTGTAAATGCCTCAACACTTGACCTTGCCTCACCCCACAAGGTAAAGTGTACACAAGGTGCACATTATAAACAAACTGTTCTGTGCCAATATTCAAAAACATGAAGCCTCTCCGCTCAAATAAGTATGGCTATTTGGACAAATCTGAGATGAAACAACTACTTACAGTAACCGGATCACTGAAACTCACATTTAACCAAAACTTGAAGGAAACAATGTTATTTTTGACAGTGACTTTTTCCTTTCACTCTGCAAGGGTCACCTTTCTTAAGCCAGTAGCTTATTCTTGAGGTTGGTCACTTTTGGAGACAGCCTTGTCCAATCCAGCTCCAGGAAGAGTTTCTGGAAGACTTCGAATGTGTACTTGAGACCAAAGAGAGGAAGAAAACCAATGTCAGGTACTTAAAATGAAATGGACAACAGTCTCACAACATTGTAAATGCCCCAACACTTGACCTTGCCTCACCCCGCAAGGTAAAGTGTACACAAGGTGCACATTATAAACAAACTGTTCTGTGCCAATATTCAAAAACATGAAGCCTCTCCGCTCAAATAAGTATGGCTATTTGGACAAATCTGAGATGAAACAACTACTTACAGTAACCGGATCACTGAAACTCACATTTAACCAAAACTTGAAGGAAACAATGTTATTTTTGACAGTGACTTTTTCCTTTCACTCTGCAAGGGTCACCTTTCTTAAGCCAGTAGCTTATTCTTGAGGTTGGTCACTTTTGGAGACAGCCTTGTCCAATCCAGCTCCAGGAAGAGTTTCTGGAAGACTTCGAATGTGTACTTGAGACCAAAGAGAGGAAGAAAACCAATGTCAGGTACTTAAAATGAAATGGACAACAGTCTCACAACATTGTAAATGCCCCAACACTTGACCTTGCCTCACCCCGCAAGGTAAAGTGTACACAAGGTGCACATTATAAACAAACTGTTCTGTGCCAATATTCAAAACCATGAAGCCTCTCCACTCAAATAAGTATGGCTATTTGGACAAATCTGAGATGAAACAACTACTTACAGTAACCGGATCACTGAAACTCACATTTAACCAAAACTTGAAGGAAACAATGTTATTTTTGACAGTGACTTTTCCCTTTCACTCTGCAAGGGTCACCTTTCTTACCAGTATCTTATTCTTGAGGTTGGTCACTTTTGGAGAGAGCCTTGTACAATCCAGCTCCAGGAAGAGTTTCTGGAAGACTTTGAATGTGTACCTGAGATCAAAGAGAGGAAGAAAACCAAAGAAAATGGCATAAATAATACAGGTTCACTCAAGGTAGGTTAGAAAAATGTAAAGGCCTTTAATTCTGTGTACCTTAGTTCCTTGGGATAGGCAAGATTCACTGCATATGCCAACCCAACTAGCATGGAGCAAGCCCATGGGAAATTACCCAGAGCAGTCAGAACTTTCACGCCCTCTATGACGATACCGATGTCGTCGGGACCCTCTGATGTTTCCTTCTTGATTGTGTAGATTTTTGTTGTTTGTACAGCAAGGTCCTGCGACACACCATCTCCATCAGCATCCTGAAAGGGCAAGAAACTTTAGACTGTACAGCCACAGGAGAAGGTCCTATAATTGAACATCTCCCAAATTCCTTCCTTCCAACCTTTGGACAAGAAAACCAATGGCCGTATTCACAAAACATCCTCAGGCTTAAAGTTGCCCCCAACCCTTTTCTCTCTTTTAACATGTGCTTCAACTTACATCATACTCCTTTAAGAGCTGATCTGTAGATTCCCCAAGGTACATCACCAAGCCCCGAATGGCAACATCTCTGGTGATGTTGATGCTCGGAGCCTGAAATGACACAAATAATCATTATTCTTCAGTATATTGCAGTGTGGAGGATGTGAGCAACTGCATCAACTGTGGGCCTATGGACGCCTTTACCTACTTCCTTACTGTTCATTGACTAGTTCAGCTTTTAACACCATAACCCCCCATACTAGTCACCAAACTCGGGGACATTCACATATTTTCAGAGTACATAATTATGAATTTAGTTTGTGTTTTGTCGTCTCACGCACACACGTGTGTTGTGTGTAATTACCTTCCATGGTCCAGTAATTATTATTAGAACTCAGAGCACCAAAACTTTGCAATTGGTTATGAATCCAAACCAGTGGAGTTCTCAATAAGCTGGTCAAATAAGAGTCCATCTCAAAATAAACAGAAATTAACCAAATACAATTTGAAAACTATTTTCCAACCAGGTGCCCCACATTAACCAGCCGCCAACTGTGTATTTAAAAGGTCTGCAACTATTTCATACTCTCTGTTGTAGAGACAATGACAAGCGAACAATACCTGCTGTATATTTCATATACGCAATGATATTCCAGCAGTTTGACCACAACATCCCTGAGAATATTAGCAAACAGAAAAGACATTGAAGAGTACCTCAAGTAGGATAGCCTTCAACATCATCCCCACAGCGCCACCCTTGGACTGGAAGAGGGCCAACAGCTTGGGAGTGTATTCATCCAGCTTGGACATGAACTGTGATTCAAGGTGCACCATTGTGATTATTTGAAACTCATCCTGGAGCTGAAGACAAAAAGGAACATTGAAGCCTCAAATGGTACAAGTACATTTCTAAAAATTGTATAACCATGAAATAAATAAAAACACAAAATCCATCCTCCTCACCATCACTGGCCTCTGGTAGGCCTACATCAGAATGGTCAACAGTCTGATTATGGTGACTCGCAAACACGTCTTGCTTAAAATCACTCAAAGAATAGCCTATATGGCTTCTGTTTTTGTGTTTGAGAAATGTATTGTATATATTTGTGCAAAAGTCACAACCCTTAAATACACAAAAGACAGTTTTGTGCCTCTTCAGATGCCTTCCAATATGCTGAAAGTAGTCCTTCACTGTAGGACAATGGCGACTGCAAACTAAACACTTCAAATTAATAATTCCTGGCCTTGAACTTTCTCCTGCTGCATGGTATCTGGATAAATGTGTCACCTCACAGCGCTTTAGCTGGCGCTGGCAGCATTAACATAATTAAGTGCTGCCATGATAGTTCTCTCTCCTCAGGACCCCTGTCTCCACCCATGCTGCTTTGACACCAGAATTTCCCCAAGGGGATTAATAAAGGATCATCTTATCTTAGTAGGTAACATCACAATAAAAAATAAAAAAATTTAAGAAGATAAAATAAAAGTCAATTTCTACAGAGTGTATGGATGCAGGGTCCATGTGTGTGTGTGTGTGTGTAATAACAACAAGTTTATAATCTCAGCACTGTATCTGTATCTCTGTGTGTGTGTTGGGTCTTGAGGGGGTTGATTGAAAATGTTATTAACAGATTGCAGAATGGGTACAGTACAGTACAGCTCAATACACACAATTGTTAAGGGGATGCAGACCAGAGAAAGTCTTTCGTCTTTGTTAAGGGGATGCAGCATCTTAAACTAGCTGGACTCAGTCAAGCAGAATTATTGTTAAATCTATGTCACAACGAGAAAAAGCAACAAAGTCCTCACTCAGTGGCATGGGCCATTCTCTGATGCATAAATAATAAAATAATGTATGATTGAAGTGATGGATGTCAGTGTCACAGTTACACATACACACAGTCCTCATATCCCTTCTAGTTACACATACACACAGTCCTCATATCCCTCCTAGTTACACGTACACACAGTCCTCATATCCCTCCTAGCTACACATACACACAGTCCTCATATCCCTCCTAGCTACAGATACACTCAGTTATCATATCACTCCTAGCTACACATACACACAGTTATCATATCACTCCTAGCTACACATACACACATACCTCATATCCCTCCTATAGCTACACATACACACAGTCCTCATATCCCTCCTAGCTACACATACACACAGTTATCATATCACTCCTAGCTACACATACACACAGTTATCATATCCCTCCTAGCTACACATACACACAGTTATCATATCACTCCTAGCTACACATACACACATACCTCATATCCCTCCTAGCTACACATACACACAGTCCTCATATCCCTCCTAGCTACACATACACACAGTTATCATATCACTCCTAGCTACACATACACACAGTTATCATATCACTCCTAGCTACACATACACACATACCTCATATCCCTCCTATAGCTACACATACACACAGTCCTCATACCCCTCCTAGCTACACATACACACAGACCTCATACCCCTCCTAGCTACACATACACACAGACCTCATACCCCTCCTAGCTACACATACACACAGTCCTCATATCCCTCCCAGCTACACATACACACAGTTATCATATCACTCCTAGCTACACATACACACAGTTATCATATCACTCCTAGCTACACATACACACATACCTCATATCCCTCCTATAGCTACACATACACACAGTCCTCATATCCCTCCTAGCTACACATACACACAGTTATCATATCACTCCTAGCTACACATACACACAGTTATCATATCCCTCCTAGCTACACATACACACAGTTATCATATCACTCCTAGCTACACATACACACATACCTCATATCCCTCCTAGCTACACATACACACAGTTATCATATCACTCCTAGCTACACATACACACAGTTATCATATCACTCCTAGCTACACATACACACATACCTCACATCCCTCCTATAGCTACACATACACACAGTCCTCATACCCCTCCTAGCTACACATACACACAGACCTCATACCCCTCCTAGCTACACATACACACAGACCTCATACCCCTCCTAGCTACACATACACACAGTCCTCATATCCCTCCCAGCTACACATACACACAGACCTCATACCCCTCCTAGCTACACATACACACAGACCTCATACCCCTCCTAGCTACACATACACACAGTCCTCATATCCCTCCTAGCTACACATACACACAGTCCTCATATCCCTCCTAGCCACCACAACCTAATGTTATGTAGCTCTCCACCTTGCTATCTGAAACAATAGGTATCAATATAACGTTAGCAACTTTAACTTACATGGCTGTGTGGCTAGCTAGCTAACGCTAACGTTAATGTAGCATGGGCTCGTCGTAATAACACAATAAACGTGACATGGTTGGACTTGTGGTCGGCAGAAAAACTTGGTGTAGTTTTATAAAAGATGCGGAATTGTAAGGGGTTGGATGCTACTGTAAACAAACATTCTTAAACGTACCCATGCAGACGCATCTCGACCGATCTCATAGTTAATTCCGGTGAATAACGCGGTGTTTTCACCGGTGAGCCGAGACTGAATCAACTGGTTTAACAAAGTTCATGTACTCGTTCATTAGATCCGATGCATTCATCTCTTTCTGATCCAGAGTGCAGCTGCTCCAACGTGATGATAATCCCATTGAAAGTGTAAACAGACAGCCAGTGCGTCGCTCTAACACACCCCCAATGTAAATCTCTGCGGGCTGCCGCCTAGGTTTGATTCAGATGCAAATACAGTAATTACGCCCCCGTTTCATTGAAATAAAGTCTGTGAACAACCTATTTTTAAACACAGGATTGACACTATTTTAGATATTCTAACTGTTTTTTTTATAGTAAACATGTAATTATACATTCAATTTATAATAATATGAAGGGAAAAAAACCACACCCAAAAAAAAAAAAAAAAAAAATCTATAACGTCTAGACGAGAAGGGGGCGGGCCGAGTTGTGGTCAGTAGCGCTGCCAGGTGACACAAATGTGTGCGAAGGGCACCCTGTGTTTTGAATGTGCAAGGACAACCGTCATGTAGACATGGCTGGGGTTGTGCACTACCGAATGTTGCGTGTTGTAGTCTGTAATGCTTCAGTAGATTCCTCCTTGTAGTAGACAATGATTTGCAGATCTTACAGTTCCACCTCATAGTCCAAGCCTAAGATAAGGAAAAAAGTTATTAATTTACATACCCAAGTAAATGGAAGATTGTGCCACTTCTACAAGAAATATTTGCATGTTCACAAAAAGAAAATAGGGAAATTACACCGTGTTGTGGCTGATAACGTTACAGCTTAGCTAGCACGATAGCTAGTTAGCAAGAACTGGTTGGCTAATATAGACTAGCTAGCTAGCATGCGAGCCGACAGCATGGTGCCTGGCTGTTGCCACGTTTTAATCTTAACAGGTGGGTTACCGTGTCGGGCCCGTGCACTGAACACACACACAAGTCGCGGCACTTTGCGAGCGTAGAGGCTCTGGTTGCATTTTTCGCCCAACATATAAATACTGTTCGAAAGATCTATTTTTGCCGTTCTAATGCAACCTCACTCTACCAATTCCGTGCCTCGGTTCTCGAGTTACATGACGATGTCAGGCGAGTGTCTTTTTAGCAAGAACTGGTTGGCTAGTATAGGCTAGCTATAGCAAGCATGCAAGCCACAGACGCATTAGCGAACCAAGATAAGCAGTGGCGAATCCTTATGGAAGCCAACGGAAGCCATGCCTCCCTATTAAAATATGAATTAATATCAAATATGAAATATGAAGAAAAAAAATATATATATATAATTTTTTTTTAATATTGTTTACATTCTTTTTCATCTGTGTTATAATTTTTTTTTTTTTTTTTAATGTCTCCCTCTTCTCCTTCTCACTCCCTCTGTCAGCCTCACTATGCTCACTGCAGCTATAGAGGAGAGGAGGCAGGGGGTAGGTCTCTTTCTCCAGGCTTCCAGCATGTGATTCATGTATCTAGAGTCCAAATCCGATCCTAGCCAATCAGATTCGAGCTGACTGCCACACCCTAAAAGTTTAAAACGGGGCTGTGAGGAAGACACATGAGTGTGGCCTCCCCTTTGCACTCATTTCACATTTTCCCCCCTGGAGGCAGGGCAGGTCAGAACACGTCTGAACGTCATCCCCTTGCGGGATTGATTGAAAATGTTATTAACAGAGCGGGCACGTTCGAATCCTCTATTAGTGTATCTAACATTTAGCACTTTAATAGCAACTTATTTTCGCCGGCGGGACATTTACTATAAAAACTTTATTTAACAGATTGCAGAATGGGTACAATACAGTACGGCTCAATACACACAATTGTTAAGGGGATGCAGACCAGAGAAATACGTTTGTCTTGTCTTGTTTGTCTAGACTCTAGACGTCATATTCTCTCCCGGCCGTATGTGTATTTCTCTCCCACCCACCCACCCCCTCCTAATGTACAGTCTCCTCCCCATCATATACTCTGTCAGGATCTATGGGTAACTGTACTGTATATTTGAATATCGTATATGTCACAAATGTAACCATACTATACCTGTATGTCATGTATGTCCCTATGCCATAAATGTCATGATGTCTTGTATGTCATAAATGTCACTATGAATTGAAAATGGGGGACCCTGATGTAAACAAGACAAACGTCTTTCTCTGGTCTGCATCCCCTTATACAATTGTGTGTATTGAGCTGTACTGTATTGTACCCATTCTGCAATCTGTTAAATAAATAAAAAGAAAGTTTGACTGGCCGCCGAGCCATACTGTAGTGTACATGGTGACTGCTTGACGAAAAAAAATAAATAAAAAATTAATACAAATATCAAAAAAAATAAAAAAGTATTAAATTTTTTTGGCTTCCCCTGTTATTTTACCCACGCGACGCCACTGAAGATAAGATAGTGAAGGGGGAGTCGGAATTGCATGCACTCTCCTACAACAGTCGGAAAAACATTTTCTCCTGAAATGTAAAACTTTTAGCAGCATGTTACATGAATAAAAACATAGTGGTACTGCATTCACTTGAGAACAGGCAACAGATTAAATGTACTCGTAATTATTACTCACCTGGGTCCGTGTGCATGTACCAGTGCCACACTCGCTGTCTTTGGATATAATGGCAATAGCATGATCCTTGCACGTGATTGGCCGCACCATCCACGTGGTGTCAAAATAAAGTCCCATTAGTTGGGCAAAAGTGCCAGGTGATTAAAACCAAAGACCTCCTAATGAGTAAAATCTATCAATTTTCTGCATCTCTGACATTGCTGATAAAATATAATTAAATTCGACTCAATGTATCACAGCTAATTTTATTCAACTAAAATTGTGTAAAATCGAATTAATAAATTGTTCAAATTCGTTGAATTCAGCCCAATTTTATTGCATACGGCACATAGTCTTTTTTATTATGTATAAGTTACTAATAATTATTTAATAAATATTAATTAACCCCAATCCCAGTTTTTTTTAGTGATAAAAGGTTTACATTAAATGGACATTCACAATGCATGAACTACTACATCTATCCATGTCTTGTGTTTGTGAAATAAAAGTGTCATTTAGCACATTCATAACACATGTGCTGCTGAGGGAAGTAAACTGTCACCCCAACTTCTTTGAACGATAATAGACCGTTTTCACAGTGGCCATTTTGACCTGTGATAGCAGGGTGAAGACAGGTGTAACTAATAGCATTAATTAGGGATCTGCTCCGTGTCGGGGTTCCGAGCTGTTGTTGCACTCTGGCTCACTAGAGCGGGATGTAAATGGTAAATGGCTGCTTTTTTATATAGCGTTTTATCCAAAGCACTTTACAATTTGTTACTCACATTTTTACCCATTCACTCACACATTCACACACCAACGGCGTAGGCGACCATGCCATTTAATTTAGTTTATATCCCATTTAATTTTATTCAACATCTTTATTTACAGTTGTCGAGCCCTGGCCTATATTTGATTTCACAGTTGTATTATATTCTATTGTGCTTAACTTAGTTCATATTTAATTAAATTTTACTCCACCACTTTATTGTATTATCTGTCCGCTAATGTCACACCGAAACCGAAAATTCCTTGTATGTGAAAACTACTTGGCAATAAAGACCTTTCTGATTCTATTAAATTTTTCCATCACTGCAAATCCACCCCTCAATTAATGTCACCACGGGGGGGGGGGGGGGGCATAATCCCACGGGACAATGCATTGGGAAAATGTTTCCCACAACGAGACCTACCCCCGTTAATATTATTGCACGGATCGGAATACAGGCGCGTGTGTGGGAGCTTGCACAAAATAACCCATATTTTTACGTTGCGTCTGTTGGCTCACACCAGATTCAGGGGCGAACATCTGATATCCACTTTGGGGGGGACAATTACATTACATTTTCTCAAGAGCAATTCCTGGGGGGGAGACCAAAAGTAGTGCTGTAACACATAGCCTATGTTGTAATACAGTGTTTCTCAAAGTGGGGGGCGCGCCCCCCAGGGGGGGCGCAGAGGCATGACAGGGGGGGCCTTGAAATTTATAAAAAAAAAATATATATATATATATATATATATATATATATATATATATTTTGGTCCGCCAAAGGGGGGCCTGACAGAAAAAGTTTGAGAAGCACTGTTGTAATATATTAAATGTATATTGAGGAACAGAGTTATTTTGTATGTTAGAAGAAACTTTTAAGTTTAAGTCAAGCACTTTGATATATGTTATGTTGACTGTTTAAACAAATCGTGGTTCAGTCACCAGTTTATGTTTGAGAGTGGCAACAATCCATGGCATTGTCCAATTATGTTCAAATAAATTTTAAGAATTTACTCTTAATTGCTTGCCTGGGTAAATAAAGGTTAAATACAATTAAATAAAAATATGTCCATATTTTACAAGTCTAAAAAATAGCGAACATTTCATAATGTTGCCAAACAAAAACTCAACAAACTTACCTGAGACTCCCTGTCTCTGCCAGTCTGTTCCTGCCTACTGTATCTGTCCCCAGCTCTGCTGCCAGTCTGTTCCTTCCTACTGTCTGTCCCCAACTCTGCTGTCAGTGTCTGTGTACCATTTCTTGCCTGCTCTGCCTAATGACATCATTATCAAATGATTTTAGCATTTCACCTCTTTCGTATGAACGTTTTTCAACCTCTGTAGTCTAAGTCTTTGAGATATTAGGCTACTAGGGTTATTACTTTGCGTTTTGGTGTACTGAAAAAGGCTCTGATGTCTTTTTTCTGCCATGTTCTACCTGACTGGCTGGCTAGATACACACACACACAGTGTGCAGGCTATTTACAGTAGGAGATGGGCTTCTATCATATTATCTTCTATTATTCTATAATGGGCTTCGATCTACCAGGTAGCTAGCTAGTCAAACACTGGTTGATGTTACTAGCAGCTAGCAATGTCAGCTAACCGCTAGCTAACATAAAGAGTGACCTGTAATTCAATGCAGCGAAAATGAAGAGACGGTGGTGATTATAAATGTGTTTTATTGTATTGAGTGGTAGAAGTAAAGACATGTCTAACATATCCTTTGTTTGAACAACTTACTGGAAAGGTCTGCCACCAATGACAGACTCGTCACAGTGATATTTACACTCAGCCTACCTGCAGCAAGCGCCACAGACTGCGTGGGTGGGACTGTGGGAGGCAGTTGATCGAACCATTGTCAAGGAAATGCGGGGGGGGTCGCAATCTTTGGAAACTTAAAAACTCGCTATTAAGTGTCTATAATCAGCACAAGTTCTTTCATTGCATATTATTGTTTCTATTGAATTACATATATGTTTACAGTGATATATTGGGGGGGACATAGCATATTTTTCTCAGGGTGCGGGGGACATGTCCCCCCTTTCCCCTGTGGTATTTCCTCGCCTGACCAGATTACAATACACTGGTGAACGGCATGCAATGCCAGTCTTCCCACTAACAAAGAAACCAGATGTTGTCAGTGGCAACATGGCAGTGCGATTGGAAAAGTTGAATACAAATTCGGTCTTGCCTAAATCAAAAAGTGATATTCTCGATATTCTCATTAGAAATATTCTTTCACAGGGCAGGCCTGGCATTATGATGCCTTTTCCTGGCAACGATTACTGCTGCCATGATCACCCGAGACCCTGGCAATGATGAACCTTTATAGATGCGCTGAGTTACCGCTAGATCTCTGAAGACGGTTGGTGCGTTGCTTTAACTGCGTGGTGAAATTTGCGCCGGCCATTGTTAATTGGGAGTGTTTATGGACGAGCGGCATTTGCATAAAAAGGGGACCATGTTCCGCCCATATGACCTCATTTAAATACATGTTAATTGCACCGGATGCAATGGACCGTAGTTACCACCTCATTTCACCCGTTGCGCCTCCTCTGTGAATAGCAAACTGTGTTTCAGAGCTAATTGCGTCGGCTTAGCGTAAAAAAAGCCACGCAATCCCTTTGTGAATTCATCCCTAGGTATTATTTGTGAATTCGCCCCTAGGTATTATTTGTGAATTCGCCCCTAGGTATTATTTGTGAATTCATCCCTAGGTATTATTTGTGAATTCATCCCTAGGTATTATTTGTGAATTCATCCCTAGGTATTATTTGTGAATTCATCTCTAGGTATTATTTGTGAATTCATCCCTAGGTATTATTTGTGAATTCATCTCTAGGTTAAACATTTAAAAATGTTCTTCACAAACATAGCCACAACACTGGTAAATAAACTACCCTCCCACTCAGGGCATCATGGGGTAGAACACATAATAGCATACTACAATATCCTAGGGGTCCACAAAGATGACTTCAAACTGGAAATGGTAACAACAGATGAGGTACTCAAAAAACTGAGCGCCCTCCAACCGAACAAGGCCACTGGCCATGACAACATCCCCTCCAAATTCCTCAGAGACTCAGCAGCCGCCATCACCCCAGTCATCACACACATAATAAAACTCTCCATAAAACAGGGACACGTACCCAAGGACTTCAAAATTGCGAGAGTAACACCCCTGCACAAAAAGGGCAGCAAATTAGACCCAGGCAACTACCGCCTTGTTTCTATCCTTACCTCCATCTCGAAAGTCATGGAAAAATGTTTATACGAACAGGTCGAAAAGTACCTTGCGGAAAAAAATCTATTCTACGAATTCCAATCTGGCTTCAGAACATCCCACTCCACTGACACATGCCTTCTCTATTTAAACAACTAATGTAATATAGACCAGAGCCTTCTGATCGTAATATCTACTCAACTGCGTTGTGTCTATGGCTCTAAGTCTTTTACCAAAAACTGTATAGCACGGCGGAAGAAGAAAGCAATGAGAGTGTTTCTATTTCTCATGTGGTTTGTTTATTCAAAGTCCAAAAAGTATACAAAAATGTTCTGGTTCAATCAATGAAAGTGCAATGATACTAGTTAGGAAAAGCACTATGCCGCAAGTCCACTAATATCAGTCTAATAAAAGTAGTTAAGAGTAACAAATCTTCAATTGGTATCGTTGGTTGTTGATTCTAGCTGGTTGTCATGGGAGACAACGGACTTCTCTGTTCTCGTGGCAAAACGTCTCAAGCGGGTCTTCTCCGTTCCTGCTGTGCATAAAAAACTTCAAGAGGTTCTTTTTTTGTCTGAAGTGTGCAGACACTTTTAACGGCTAAGTCCCGCCCCTGGGCGAACGTCGAACTGACGTTCGTCAGGGGGCAGATATCTAAGTCCTGATTGGCTAAAGCTTCACGTCAGCCATTTTGTCAGCTGTGACGTCAGAAGGAGAGTCAAACCCCTTAAAGGGGAAGTGTTTGAATGTCTTAATTTATGTTTGTTTTATGTGAGATTTCCAATTTGTTCAACAATCTTTAATTATTGTTGGTTCAAACTCATAAAGGAAGGTTTCTTTTATCAATTTTAATATGTTTCAAGCCTTTCCAAATCAATTTAGCCTATGGTTCTCTAAAGTTCACCTATATTCTTGTTTTTACCAAGAATAAAGATACTTCCCATTACATTTGGATTCTTAAGTATAATCCTTTGTTGTCTTATTATATGCTAAACATTAAAACTAGAAGCATACAGTTTTTAGGCCAATTCCGTGCTTTCTCTATGAAACTAGATTTGGTGGTTGTAGTAACAACTCACTTCTTTTGTCCTTTCACCACACAGAGGAGCTGTCAGAATCCATCTCCCCCCCCCCCCCTCTTTACAGGCGGAGGTGGGAAAGATGCATTCTTCCTGTCCCTCCGGGGGACAACTGGCGCTTAGTACCTAACCCCCCTTCAGAGCAGCTGTAAATACTTATCTATAGAATGTGTCCTGTTTAGTCTTGATTTGATCAGTTAAATGGCTGAGGGGGCCGTTTTCTCAACAGTCCTATTTACAGTGGACTGTTGAGCACCATCCTATTGTTCTGCTCTAGCTTAGTAAACAGACCCACCTATTGAAATTCTAATCTTAGCCATCTAGTGGCTCAGTTATATTGTTTTACTACTCACAAGAGTGGGGGAGAGACTGTATATTCGTTTCACCCTGTCCCAACCTGTCCTTTTAACAGAGTAAACCAGACAGTATGACTCCTAGATTGGCCTGACCTTTTGGTCCAATTTATATTATTAGTTCTGCTTATTTTATAGAAATCGAATTGGTGTCTTATCTTTAGCTTTGCCAATTATAGTTACTTCTAGAAGAAATGTATTTAATAAACTCTTTGGGGGAAAAGCAGAGCACTATGTATATCTAACAGAGTGAATATATATAGGGTGTAATGCACTGGATCTTACATTCTCAGTTATCTCCCCGTAGTTTTGTAGCCCTGTTGAGAAATTACCTGTCTTGGTGGACGCGGGCAAATACTGCGGCATGGTAATGCTGGACCTACAAAAGGCCTTTGACACTGTCAATCACACCATTCTGATAGACTATCAAAAGCAATTGCTTTTAGCTTGTCAATCAGTGAGCTGGATGCAATCCTACCTGGAGGGGAGAGAACAGATGGTGGAGGTAAACTGTACCCTATCCCCCCCATCACAGTGAGCTGTGGTGTTCCACAATGAATCATACTAGGACCGCTACTGTTCCTAATTTATGCAAATTACATGTCGTCAGCTTGTGACTGCAACTTGTTCCTGTTTGTGGACGACTCAGCCCTGCTGATCTCTGACAAGAACAAGTTACAGGTTGAAAAAACCCTCAGCTCGGAACTAGGCAAAATCTGCATATGGCTCGCTGATAACGAACTATCATTACACATGGGCAAAACAGAGTCCATTCTCTTCGGTTCAAATAACAAACTCAGCAAGACCGACGGCTTCTCAGTTACAGTGGGTGACAATATTGTCACAAGGAAAGATGAAATTACCTACCTGGGTTGCATCCTAGAGGCAAATCTGTCCTGTGACAAAATGGCATCCAATGTAATAAAAAAAGTCAACCAACGAACTCGATTCTTGTACCGGATCTCCTCTCTGGTAAACAAGAATACCCTGAAGACTCTGGCACGAGCACTCATTCAGGGGTACTACGACTATGCTTGCACCTCATGGTACCAAAGCACCTCAAAGGCGCTAAAAACTAAATTACAAACATCTCAAAACAAACTGGTCAGACTACTACTTGACCTTACTCCTAGAACCCACCTCACCCCTGCCCACTTTGACAACCTAGGATGGCTTAGAGTAGACGACAGAGTACAGCAACTTGCAATGTGCCTGGTCTACAAGATACACTACACGACCAAGGTACCCATGTACATATCAAAATACTTCCCAAAGGTCAGTGAATACCACGATCACAACACCAGAGGGAGCTCAACAAATCATGTTAAACCCAGATTCGGCTCAAACAAGGGACTAAACACGTTTCGCAGTTATGCCACATCAATGTGGAACGCCCTACCCAAAGCTGTAAAGGAATGTGAATCACTACCCACTTTCAAAACCACTCTCAAAGAACACCTACGGGATGCTGCAATTCGAAACTGGCCCCTGTAAATGTCCTAACCCAACCCCCTCCGATGTACAGTAAATGACCAAGTATGGTTTTGTCAATATTCCAATGTACAGTTTTGCTTGTACAGTTGTACAGTGTGTGTCTCCCACCCACCCCTCCTACCCAACCCACCCCAACCACCTCCAATGTACAGTCCCCTCCCTCCCCCCCACCCACTAAACCCCACCCCACCTACCACCCCTCCTCCAATGTACAGTTTCTACATCAAATCTATATACTCTCTTTTCTGGACTCTTTTTGTATCACAAACAGTACTGTATTTGCAAATCTGGTATGTCATTGTTACGACCCCTGTGTGTCTAAGGGTAAAGGGCTGTAACATAACAGTTGGTTGACAGAAAAGATGGACCACGTTTGTAAACAACAATGATATTTATTTAGATGCAAAGGAAGCACATGTAGCTCAAGGGTGAGCCCAGGCCAAAACAACAAACAAACACCACTATACTCCAAATAAACCAATCTAATCTATGGTAAAAGAAATGACATTACCTAAACTACTCTTACCTAACCAAAACAGGAGAAAACAATATCCAAAGGAAATGGCAGCTCACCCCATCTGTGCTTCCTGAGAAAGAGAGAAAAACACATTAATGATACATACAACAAAGGCAGAATATATACAAAAACAAACTATAGCTAACAATGCTCTCTCTGTGGCCATACACACACAAGGCAATTTCCACTAAGCACAAAGGCCAATAAACGAAATGCTATATCAAAGTCAATGTCACAAAGTAACGATAGGCCTAGCCTCATGCCAGAGAGAGAGAGACTGAAGTGAGAAGCCATGTTTTAACAGGTGTGTGGTGATCCATGATTGGGTGGTGTTGATTGAGTGTTGGAGTCTGGAAAACCATCCACCAATCAGTGCTGTGCTGGGTAATGGAAGGGCAGGCCTGGCAGGGACCAATGGCGGAGGGAACAATGGCTGGAGGGAGGAAACAAAAATGGAGAACACACACACATGGAGACACACACTGGGGAATATATACATTGGGATGTAACACCCGCATACATAAGACAAAAACATGTTGGACACATAACACATAACACCAACAAAACATGTATTTGTTTTCTTTGTTCTTTTAACAACGAGATCCCCATCTCTGAGATAACTTGTACTTCAAAATAAAGGGCTATGAAAAAAACAAAATAAGCAGTCGGTACAACAATGAACCAGTCAACAAACAAGTCGACCGCACAAGGGATTTAACTCCGAGATAGAGCATCCGCCAACACATTCTCAGACCCCTTCTTATGCTTTATGTTGAGGTTATAATTTTGCACTATGAGCGCCCAACGCATGAGGCGCTGATTGTGGTTGTACATCCGCGACAGAAATACCAATGGGTTGTGGTCGGTGTATACTACCACTGGTAATACGCTCAAACCGACACACACCTCAAAATGTTGCAACGCATACAACATAGCCAAAGTCTCCTTTTCAATAGTGGAATAGTTTAGTTGATGTTTGTTAAATTTCCGGGAAAAATAACAAACCGGGTGACTGACACCATCGTGATCCTCCTGTAATAACACTCCTCCAGCTCCCACCCCGCTGGCATCCACCTCCAGCTGGAACGGCAGGGAGAAATCTGGAGCAGAGAGAACAGGGTAACTGCATAAGAGAGCTTTAACACCATCAAATGCATTTTGACAATCAGCTGTCCAAATGAATGGCGTGGACGAGCTACACAGGCCAGTGAGAGAAGTGACGACAGAAGAAAAGTTTCGGCAAAAACCACGGTAATACCCAGCCATCCCCAGGAACCTACGCAATTCACGCCTAGTAGCAGGCACTGGAAAAGTTGTGATTGCAGATATTTTTGCATCCACCAGACGCACTTGTCCTTGTCCTACCTGCTTACCAAGATAGGTAACCGTAGCCTTGCCGAACTCACACTTGGCAAGGTTAAGGGTCAGGGAGGCTCCAGCTAAGCGGTCAAAGACAGTTTGTAAGGTTGTCATGTGGTCACGCCAGTTGGTCGAATAGACAACCAGGTCATTGAGATAGGCATTACAATTTGGAACACCAGCCAGGACTAGGTTCACCAGTCACTGGAAAGTGGCCGGGGCATTACACATTCCAAAAGGCATTACAGTATATTGCAAAAAAAATTCAGGAGTAACAAACGCAGAGATTTCCGAGGCACGGGGGGGTCAAAGGGACCTGCCAGTAACCTTTTAACAAATCTAGTTTGCTAACATAGGTGGCAGATCCAAGGTTGTCAATACAATCTTCCATGCGGGGCAGTGGGAAGGAATCAGGCACGGTGACAACATTTACCTTTCGGAAATCAGTACAAAATCTAGGAGTTCCATCCGATTTGAGAGCTAACAAGCAAGGTGAACTCCAGGGACTGCAACTTGGCTTGGCTAAACCATGTTTTAACAAATAGTCAACCTCCTGTTGCATCATGGCTCTCTTGGTGATGTTAACACGGTATGCATGTTGCTTGATAGGCACAGCATTGTTAACATTAATATCATGGGCCAATACAGAAGTACAGGAGGGAACATCACCAAACAGAGCCATGTAGGCCTGAATCAAATTTGTGATGTCCTCTCGCTGCTCCTCAGGTAAGTGTGCTAAGTGAGTAGGCAGGTTCAATAACATCTCAGTGTTGGACAATCTAGCACACTGATGGGCTGCATTGCGCAACTCTAAGCCATCTACATCCTCACCACTAACGTCAGGAAAGTCCGGAACTATTGGAGTTGAGGCAACAGCAGAGACGGCCAGTCCAGCTGTCTGGTCTGAGGTCTTCACCTGCAGACTATCTCTGGAGAAATATGGTTTAAGCATATTGATGTGGCAAACACGAGAGTGACGTTTACGATCAGGGGTGTGAACTACATAGTCCGTATGACTTATTTTCTTATCTATTGCATACGGGCCGGAAAAACAAGCGGAAAGAGCAGAACCAAGGATAGGTAACAGGACTAGAACCTTATCACCTGGCTGGAAAGATCGAGAAACAGCTTTCTTGTCATAGTGCCGTTTCATAGTTCTCTGGGAAGAAGAGAGCGCTTCTTTTGCGAGAGAGCACGCCTGATGCAGCCGCTCTCGAAACTGGCTAACAAAATCTAGAACATTAGTGGGTGTGCTGGCACCCTTTGACATGAACCGTTCTTTAAGAACTTTCAGAGGCCCTCTAACAGTGTGCCCAAAAACGAGCTCAGCAGGACTGAAACCAAGAGACTCCTGTATAGTCTCTTGCGCAGCAAATATAACAAGGGGGACACCCTCATCCCAATCTTTCTCTGTGTCTAAGCAATATTTAAGCAACATGGACTTTAATGTCTGATGCCAACGTTCTAGAGCCCCCTGAGTTTCAGGGTGGTAGGCACTGGACACTATATGTCGGATACCCAGGGACTGTAACACTTGCTCAAATAACCTAGACAGGAAGTTGGTGCCATGGTCAGTTTGTACTACCTTAGGAAGTCCAAACGTGGAGAAGAACTTCGTCAAAGCCTTAATTATTACAGGCGCTGTAATTTTGCGAAGAGGTATAGCCTCAGGGAAACGGGTGGTGGTACACATTATTCCTGGACACCTTCAAATCCGCTCTAAAAACACACCTCTTCACCAAGGCTTTCCCCATCAGTTAGTTTAGATTAAATTAGGTCCATTATCCCTTACCTTCCCTCATCCCCTCCCCCCTATTTTCCTTGCCATATTTTTTGTCCCGATTGTGAAGCGACCTTGGGTTCTATGAAAGGCGCTATATAAATTTGATCTATTATTATTATTATTATTATTATTATTATTATTATTATTATTATTATTATTATTATTATTATTATTATTATTATTATTATTATTATTATTATTATTATTATTATTATTATTATTATTATTATTATTATTATTATTATTATTATTATTATTATTATTATTATTATTATTATTATTATTATTATTATTATTATTATTATTATTATTATTATTATTATTATTATTATTATTATTATTATTATTATTATTATTATTATTATTATTATTATTATTATTATTATTATTATTATTATTATTATTATTATTATTATTATTATTATTATTATTATTATTATTATTATTATTATTATTATTATTATTATTATTATTATTATTATTATTGTCAACAAAAACTGATTGCCGGCTTTGGTCTTTGGCAACGGACCAACACAGTCAACTATGACATGTTCAAATGGTTCACCGACCGCTGGTATAGGACAGAGGGGAGCAGGTGGAATTACCTGGTTTGGCTTTCCGGTGATCTGACAAGTACTACAGGTACGACAGTACTGTGCTACAGGTACGACAGTACTGTGCTACATCGGACTTCAAACCGGGCCAAAAGAAATGTTGAAGTATTCTGTTGTATGTTTTAGTGACTCCCAAATGTCCAGACCAAGGGTGGTCATGGGCGAAGAACAGTACATGCTGACGATAAACAGCAGGGACAACAATCTGATAGACAGTGCTCCAGTCTGGTACCTGATCTGGTAACCCTATCTCCGATTGTGCATGCTCTGCCAGTCTAGTACCATGGGACCTCCATGTATGCATCAAAACTCCTTCATCCACAAAATAAGAATGCAACTCTCTCCTCTGTTCTGTTTCAAGAGAAGAGAAACATTTAGCAAGAGAAGGGTCAGCCTTCTGGGCAGTAATTAGCATTTCACGAGTAACGGGTAACTTCAATGTGTCGGAACTAGTTACAGTTGTCTGTGGGGGTACCTTACTATGAGTCGGTGGTTTGTCAGCGGTATCAGAAGTTGGAGCCAGCAACTCCTCCCTGACAAAAGCTGAAGCAAAAACAGAGTCAGACAAATTAATTTCATCACCTCTCTTTTTCAATTGAGCCCGAGTGACAACACTTGCAGAAAAAATGTCAGGGAAGTTCTGTGACAAGTCATCAGGCAGAGAATCTGTGTCTGGGTGATCCAACACTTCCAGCACAGTGTTCACCTGTCCTCCAGCTAAATCATTTCCCATGATAAAGGAATGCCTTTAACTGGCAAGGAAGGTCTCACCCCTATTTTAAAGAAACCAGTGACCAAATCAGATTGTACATGAATACAGTGTAACAGGGCTGGCACGAAACCCATCTCAATACCTTGAAATAGGACACTAGAACCACAGGAAGATTTCTCAGACAGAGGTAGTACATCAGAGAGGATAAAGGATTGTGAGGCTCCAGTATCTCGTAAGATCTGAACTGTACACTGATCTTTTGGATCCCCTGTCAAGGAAACTAAACCCTTGGAAATAAATGGCCTGAAACAAGGGTCGAGAACATCCTGATCATTGTGCATCTGTCGATCGGAATCAGGTGCCATTTTAATCAGACCAACCCCTTTGGGTTGCCTAAAGTTCTGAGAGGACGGTTGCTGCTTAAGTTTCAATGTTAAACAGTCAGAAATAACATGACCAGGTTTATGACAGTAGTAACATGTCTGCTCCTCTTTTGAGCGTGGAGGTGACATTTTTGGTTGGGGGTGTGTGAATTCTGAATGGTTGGGGACAGAATGTTTCTGAGAGAAATCAAGGGGGAGAAACGAGTCACGCCTATCTACAAACATTTTTATGGGTTAGCGAAAACTCATCAGCTAATACAGCAGCCTGCTGCAGAGTGGACACTTTCTGCTCACTCAGGTAAATGACAATACGCTCTGGCAAACGATTCTTAAACTCTTCTAATAGAATGAGTTCTCTGAGAGAGTTAAGATCTGAGGCCTTGCTTGCTGCACACCATTTATCAAAGAGAGTTCCCTTCTCTCTAGCAAACTCTACAAAGGTCTGGTTGACAGCTCTCTTGTGACTGCGAAACCTCTGCCCATAAGCTTCGGGCACAAGCTCATATGCACAAAGGATGGCAGCCTTCACAGTATCATACAATAAACTATCTTCTAGGGAAAGTGTTGAACAAACCTCTTGGGCTTTACCAGTCAATTTGCATTGAAGCAACAAAGGCCAGACCTCTCTTGGCCAGCGCAATGAAGCAGCTATACGCTCAAACACATTACAATAAGTATAAACTTCTGTCTCTCGGAACGGAGGCACCAAAACAATGTGTTTACTTATATCAAAAGTGGGTGATGAATAAGCTGTGGAGGAGGACATACCAGGGCCTTGTGGAGGAGTCGGTGTAGCAGAGTTGGATTCACTCTTTTGGACTCCCAGCTCCAACTCCCGCAGTCTGAGCTCTTTTTCCACCTCCAGCTCCAACCTACGAATGTTAACAGCCCTTTCATTTTCTGCCTCAAGCTCCATTTTACGAAGCCGATACTCCGCCTCACATGCTTGTGCCTTCTCCTGAGCCTCCATCTGGAGACATGCTATTCTAACCTTGACCTGGGAGGACTTTCACACCTGCCTTCTCAGCACTTTCACCATGAGCTTGCTCCTCAGATACAGAAGGCTGTTCTTCAGTAGGTTCACCAGGAGGACTTGCATGTTCATCAGAGACCACAGGTAAAACAAGCGTCCCCATCTCCAACAGTTTATCTACCACAAGACACCCGATATCCTGCTTAAGATGCTTTTGTTGAACCGAAGTTTAAAATGTGTGGCAATCTCCACTAAGTCTGCCTTGCGGCAGCTATCCAGCTCTTCCCAAGTAGGATTGCTCAAGAATTTCCCCAGATCAAAAGTACTAACTGCCATTTTAACTATACAAGTGTAAACAAACACAGTTCACCATATCCATCAACCAACAATGAACACGGGTTACAAAATCATATATGTTATGATTAATTGAAAATGGGGGACCCTGATGTAAACAAGACGAAAGTCTTTATCTGGTCTGCATCCCCTTAACAATTGTATGTATTGAGCTGTACTGTACTGTACCCATTCTGCAATCTGTTAATACAGTTTTCAATCAATCAATGTATTATTTGTGAATTCATCGCTAGGTATTATTTGTGAATTTATCCCTAGGTATTATTTGTGAATTCATCCCTAGGTATTATTATTGTGAATTCATTCCTAGGTATTATTTGTGAATTCATCCCTAGGTATTATTTGTGAATTCATACCTAGGTATTATTATTGTGAATTCATCCCTAGGTATTATTTGTGAATTCATCCCTAGGTATTATTTGTGAATTCATCCCTAGGTATTATTATTGTGAATTTATCCCTAGGTATTTTTTGTGAATTCATCTCTAGGTATTATTTGTGAATTCATCCCTAGGTATTATTTGTGCATTCATCTCTAGGTATTATTATTGTGAATTCATCCCTAGGTATTATTTGTGAATTCATCTATAGGTATTATTTGTGAATTCATCTCTAGGTATTATTATTGTGAATTCATCCCTAGGTAATATTTGTCGATGCTGTTTTTGCACCAAATATGTGGCATTCCAACTCATTTCAGGGCAATATAGATATGATCAAATCTTACAGATCTTATATTCAACCATCCCTCCTTTCTCCCTCTCCTCCTCTTCTCTCCCTATCCTCCTCTTCTCTCCTCTCCTCTTCTCTCCCTCTCCTTTTCTCTTATCCCCCTCTCCTCTTCTCCCCCTATACTCTTCTCTCCCTCTGCCCCTCCTCTCCTCTTCTCTCCCTCCCTCTACTCTGCCGCACTTCTTCTCTCCCCCCCTGCCCCTCCCTTCTCCCTCTCCTCTCCTCTTCTCTCCGCCCTCTCTGCTTCTCCTTCTCTTCCCCCCGTCTTCTCACCCTCTTCGCCTCCTCTCCTCCCCCTATCCTCTCCCCCCCCATCCTCTCCCCCCCCCATCCTCTTCTCCTCCTCTCCTCCCCCCTCTCTCCCCCCCCTCTTCTCCTCCTCTTCCCCCTCCTCTTCCCCGCCCCTCCTCTTCTCCCCCCCCTCTTCCCCCCCCCCCCCCCCCCTCCTCTCCTCCCCCCCCCCTCTCAGGCTGTAGACTATGAGAGCAGGAGTTCCTTCTCCTTCTCCGTGGAGGTCCTGAACCCCACAGTGGACCCTCGCTTCCTGCGCCGCGGCCCCTTTAAAGACCGGGCCTCTATCCGGGTGGCGGTGCTGGACGCCGACGAGCCCCCGCGCTTCTCCCGGGCCCGGTACCTAATGGATGTGTCCGAGAACTGCCCGCCAGCCTGCACCGTGGGCCGGGTCAGCGCCGTGGACCCCGACACCGGGCTGACCAACAACATCAGGTTGGTAATCTGGTGGTTCCAGGGTCGATTCCCTCTCCACCCGGGCAGCGTGTCGAAGTGTCCTTGAGCATGACACTTAACCCCTTAACTGCTCCTGATGAGCAGGTCGGCACCTTGCATGGTCGCCTCCTCCGTCGGTGTGTGAATGTGTGAGTGAATGGGTCAAATGTGAGGAACAACATTGTGAAGCGCTTTGGATAAAATAGTTATATCAATGCATCATCTACCTTCTATTAAAACAATTACAAACATCAATATAGTCCGATTCTATAGCTTTCACCATGCCTTTAAATTCATTACGAGTGACTAGATCCTGGAGTTTAAGTTAATTAACTCTTTAACTGCAACACTGTTTTTCCATCTGTACTCCCTGGTGCCAGCGTTTTTTGACCATTTTCACGATGTTTGCAGACCCATCGTATATTCTGTATTATAGCTATGGAGACAATAGTATGGCTCATTTGAAATATGTATACTCCAACAGGGAACAAACTAGGGATGCACGATAATTATCGGGCCGATATCAGCAATTATGACGTCATCCCGATAAACTCGATAACGTTATTGATAGCTCCGATAACATATAATACATTTTTTGGTTAAAAGAAATCCGGTGTGGGTGGATTTGGATGAAGGGCGCTTGTTTTTATTATAGCCTTCGTCCCGTTTTGCCAGTACTGTGGTAAAACTGATAGCGTGTGGTTTAGGAACAGGGAGTTTTTCACAAATCCAGCGCTCCCTGTCTTGGCTGTGACATAGTCACGTTACATTCGGAGACAGACAGTCGATCTGCCAATTACGTCCCACGGCTTGCACCCACCTCTTCTTCTTACCACCAATCAGAAGCTCTCGTTAGTTTATTTACCTCCGGATTGTCAGCCATTACTCTACTCGGAGCTAACGTTATCTCCCCGCCAGCCACATTGACAAGTACCAGCGCTTATACATTACTGGCAACAAGTACCAGCGCTTATACATTACTGGCAAATGTAAAGTCTTGTCGACTTTAGTAAAATAGACCCAGACTTTTGAACATTTCGTTCTATCCGCCATTATGAGAGCAGAGCTGTCTACTCGGCAGCGCAGCACCCGTCTCTGTGTGTGTGTGTGAGTGAGTGAGTGAGTGTGTGTGTGTGTGTGTGTGGGAGGAGGAGAGAGCACAGCAGGCAGAGAGCACAGAGATCCCCGCGCAGGCAGACACACATGCAGGAGAGATATTAGACAACTGCCAACAAGATTAGTTTGCGACGTTTAAATTCCTCAAAAAAAAACTCCATAATTTCTCGAATACCGATAGCAGTACCGATGACGTCGGAGCTTATAAATACAAAAAAAAAAAAATTAAATTGATAAAAAAAAAAAAATATATATATATATATATATATACAGTTAAAAAAGATATTATAATACAATAAATATTGGTTATCGGTATCGGTATCGGCTTGAGGAGCATAAAATTATCGGTATCGGTATCGGTGTCAAAAAATCAATATCGTGCATCCCTAGAACAAACCAATTATTTCTACATACCTGCAGGCTGCAGGTCTCCAGGTGTTCAGGTATCCAGGTGTTCAGGTGTTCAGTGTGAGAGAGTGATCTGTCATTGAGTGTGTCTCAATTAGTCCCGGCAGAAGCACTAATAGTGTGTGTGTGTGTGTGTGTGTGTGTGTGTGTGTGTGTGTGTGTGTGTGTGTGTGTGTGTGTGTGTGTGTGTGTGTGTGTGTGTGTGTGTGTGTGTGTGTGTGTGTGTGTGTGTGTGTGTGTGTGTGTGTGTGTGTGTGTGTGTGTGTGTGTGTGTGTGTGTGTGTGTGTGTGTGTGTGTGTGTGTGTGTGTGTGTGTGTGTGTGTGTTGGGGGGGGGGGGGACAATAGTTGGGATATTAAAGGAGATCAGATAATTCAGATAATCAGCAGCTCTTCAAAGGAGCCCCGTATCGACCAGGATAATCTCCTTTATCGCTGTCTCGCACACCCGCACTATCTCTCCCCTCCTCCCTCCCTTCCTCTCTCTCCCCTCCTCCCCCCTATCTCTCCCCTCCTCCCTCACTTGTTATCCCCTCCTCCCTCCCTATCTCTCCCCTCCTCCCCCCTATCTCTCCCCTCATCCATCCCTCTCTCTCCCCTCCTCCCTCCCTATCTCTCCCCTCATCCCCCCTATCTCTCCCCTCCTCCCTCCCTCTCTCTCCCCTCCCCCCCTATCTCTCCCATCCTCCCTCCCTCTCTCTCCCCTCCTCCCTCCCTATCTCTCCCATCCTCCCTCCTTCTTTATCCCCTCCTCCCTCGTTCTCTCTCCCCTCCTCCCTCCCTATCTCTCCCCTCCTCCCGCCCTCTCTCTCCCCTCCTCCCTCCCTCTTTCTCCCCTCCTCCCTCTCTCTCTCTCCCCTCCTCCCTCCCTATCTCTCCCCTCCTCCCTCCCTCTCTCTCCCCTCCTTTTCTTTCATTTCACTGTTGTCTGTCCATCGTCTCTCTCTCTCGTCCCCCTACCCCCCCTATATCTGTATCTCTCTTGTCCCCCTACCCCCCCCTATATCTGTCTCTCTATCTGATCCTCATCGGGATCACGGGCGGATTTAGGATTGTAGGAGATCCGGGGCTTAGCCAGGATACAGAATTTTTTTACTTCGACACCACAACTTATAGCGGACAAAAGGCACTAGAGAACACTTAAATTCACACCCTTTAATTAATGAAGCAAACAATAATAATAATTAATAATAATGAATAATAATTAATAATAATATTAATAATAATACACTGTATTTGTATAGCACCTTTCATACAAGAATTGCAGCTCAAAGTGCTTCACAGCAGTACAAAAAGACAGGCATAAAATAGCACAACATTGGCAGATCAAGAGCAATGCATAAAGTGCAGACATAAAGCATAAAATAGATAGCAGCAAAATAGACAAACTCAAGGTAAGACATAGAACATTAAATCACATTGTTTTTCATATTAGGATCTAAGATCTAGGGTTCTATTTCGTTAGGGCTTACGCTCAGCACCAGTTGCATAATATCTCGCTTCAGTGGATATGCACTGAATACATTTTTAAATGTACCTTTACATACTAACATCCATCTGACCACACCCCCATCTGCTGCCTACATAAGCAGGGGTGGGGCCACACACTCATCTCCTTCTAAAATGTCATCCACAAGGAAGTGCCTGTATACACCACTTGACGTGGAGAAAATATTAGTCTGAGGAAAGGAAAATGGAAAAACAAGGAGATACGTTGACATTATATCTTTATTTTCTTTCTCACTATTTCGAGAAAATACGGCGATGTTGTCTTCGTCACTGGAGTGTCTGGAAGATGATGATCATTCTGTTTGACCTCCACCGGCTTTTCGTATTAGGGGCTCACGCCGCTGACATGCTCCCCATCTACAGTCCTCCTTGCTGCGGCTGGATGGGTTCGGCCCTCCGGCCATACAGCTGGGCTGTAGGAAACACCAACTGTTGTGGGAAGCGGTTGTATTCCAGGGTGGGGTAAGTACTGTTTTGCTTGCGAGCTCTGGTTGTTGTTGATGCTGTGGGGGTTAACTGAGAATTTTACGAAACGCCGACTCCAGATTGGGGTCCTCTGCTCAGCTTAAACGGCGGTCGGAGGATCTTGGTCTGACGCCCATGATGGTCAATCTAGTGGGCCGCGACCAGGACCTGGTGAACCCAGGATTCTCGAGCGGATGCTTCTCTGTCCCGTGCAGGCCCCATCTTTCATATAAAAATGAAAGTACACCCTAAACGAGGAAATGTGGGCATAGGATCTTCTTTACCAGGAGTTCCATGCTCAAAGTCGGCTGCAGCCCGAAATGGGAACTGTGCTGGCCCCGCTGTATGTCTGGATCACCGTTGTAAACTGTGTTTTGACATTCTTTTTCTCTTCCCTCTTAGGGAGGGACTTGGATAGTGGCCTGTCTGAAGTGTGGCTTGTTATGTCGTTGTGTACAGTTCAGGTGATAGCTGCTTAGCTGGCGTGCTAGTTGTGGCCTACTGTGTTAGCCAGTCAGCTGTTAGCTATGGCGCTAGCCTGCTGTGTTACCAGGCTAGTAAACGTTAGCTTGTTGCTATCAGTCGGATAGCTGCTTAGCTGGCGTGCTAGTTGTGGCCTACTGTGTTAGCCAGTCAGCTGTTAGCTGCGGCGTTAGCTCGCTGTGTTTACCAGGCTAGTAAACGTTAGCTTGTTGCTATCAGTCGGACGGCTGTTAGCTTAATGATACACTGTTGAACGTTTTCTATGACTATAACAAGCCTTAAACACTCTGACTACGACGTCATCTTTGACAGAGGATGTTAGTCGAACCTACACCGGGAGCCCTGCCAGCGAGGACTGCGTCAACATGGAGAAACGTAGCGGCTGGGTGGCGCAGCGACGCTACCCTCGTCGCCGGCACAGGAGATGCTGTGTTCAACTTCGGTGTCCCGTTAGCCAGATTGCAGTTCTCTTGGCCTGCGCTCAGGGTAGGAAGGTCCCGACCGGACTTTAAACACTTCTTCTTTCCTTCCCTTCTAAATGTTTTGTAATAACGATGTTTTCCAAAACGTGTGTTGCTGCAATACATTGAGGATACGACACGTGTTGTGTGTGAATTGTCTTGTCACTGGTATAGCTTATCTCTCCATAGAAATCAAGTTGTTGTTTACATGTGTAAAAATGATCTGGTTAGTTGTGATAAGAACATGTGTATTCATGTAACGTGAACTCACAACTAAGGGGGTTAATTAACCTATAAAGCTATGCTTAGTGACATGTGATTGAGGAATGAATTCTTTTCTCAGCCTGTAATGACAATGAACAGTGTGTTCACATATTAACAGGGTTACCTGTTCAACTTGGTCGTATCAAGGGTAAGGAAGGAGGGGTGGTCCCCCCGGTTTCCCTGGGGCTTCCCCACCCTCCTCTCAGACATGTTGTTTACAATATATTGTGTCACTGTGTTTGTGGGGATACGATGTAACCCTCAGCTTAATTGCTGGGGTTGTGCTTTCCGCTTGAGAAACTATATTTTCCTAAAGAAAAGATTGTTTGGCACACAATCATGTGTGCTTAGCAAGGCCTGTGGCCAATACATAATCGAGGATTCTGTATTCTCTCGTTATGAAAAACGGCGTTCCTCTGTAGCAAGAGTACTTTTGCCATTTTTTGTTGTGATGAAGGGTTGTGTGTGTCTTGTGATCTACAACTGGGTTAGGTTTGGCCACAGAAGCACATGTGTAAGTCTGGTACCGGGGCTCTTAAAGGGGGCCCTCTCTATTCTGTGTTTTTTCCTTAGTAAAAATCAGATAGCAGGTTAGCACATGAGCTATGTGAAGCTGTTAGATACTTCATGTAGCAGACTATGACTGTGTCATGCTCTATTTGTCATTACATCGTATCACGGGTGTGGGGTCGTAAAGGGGTGAACTGGTAATCCTTTCCTCCCCTTTTCTGATTGGTCAGGGGTTAAAACCTCCTGTCCTTCAAGGTTCCTGTCACGTTGCTGTTCGGCACGTTACAGGGTAAGAGGGGGGGGGGGGGGTTGTTTCCTGGTCCCACGCCCTGGAAGATTGGGCGTGTGCACCGCAGAAATTCCCCCGCCATAGAGTATGTCACTGAGCGCGTCTCTGTTGGTAAGACTTCCGTGAGTAGTTTCAGGGAGTTGTCAGAGCTCCTCCTCACGAAGCTCCTCCTCGAGCCTCCTCAGAGTTCAGAGCCTCCTCCTCAGATTGTCAAGGTGAGTAGAACTTCAAAAAGGAGTTCTGCTCTATTGTGTGTGTATTCGATTCAATTCGATTATTGAGTGTGTATTGGTTCAGTGCCTCCTCCTCGGAGAGCCCTAACCCAAATATTACATAGCTCAATGTTGCAATATATTATTTTCAATCTATACAGCTCGCGTGGGAAGTCTCTCTGGGGATTTCCGTCTCCTCCCTATGGTGAGGGTGGTGGGATGTAAAAATGTAAACACTTTTTACCCTCAGCTGCATCACGTGGGATTCATGTCAGTCTGTGTTTCTTTCTTTTTTAAATAAAAAGAGGAAGGAACATGAAGCACGACGGGTCCGTGTCGTTCTCCCAGGCGACTTGGAGGAACAATGTTTGGTGTCTTGCTAGACTATCCATTGATGTGTTTGGGTCTCGACGCATACATAGTGCTGGCTCGTGTGTTTCTGTTAAGGAATCACGCAGGGGCTAAGTGCGCCTTGGTTGCTTGTTATTAAAACAGCATTTTTATAGGGCAACTGGGATGGAGTTTTGTCTCTTCCGAGCGCCAGTTTACTAGGTTGTCTCAATGAATTATCATTCATATCTGGGGGATGTTAACGGAATAGATCAGAACATAGGTAGAGGGGTCTCACTCCCTTGGGGTGGGCCACTGAGCACGGTCCAAATGGGACCGTCTGGGTGGCGCCCTCTTTTCATGTTTTAGATCGACACGCATACTTACCACCTCTTCTGGAGTGGGCATGTCGGCGTGGTTAGGACACGGGACTGGTCTGGTCGCGCTGGTCCAGGTCAGTTGATCCCGTTGTCCGCCGGGGATGCAGATCTGCTGTTCTGGTACCCTGAGGGACTTGTGCTTTTTTCGGGGGGGAAAATGCCGGGTCGGCCCGGGTGTCACAGGGTAAGGCGTTATGGAGATCCTTTGTTTGGTACACGTTGTACCTGTCACTATCCTAAGGGACTGGTTCTCATTTCTTTCGCTCCTCTCTCATGCATGGCAAAGAGGGGGCTGTTGGGGTGGTCTTCTGGACCTCCTCTGGTAACCCTGTGTGCTTCCCGAGCCGCCGGGCCCGGTCCGAAGTAAAGTTTTGTTGATACCGTAGGCCTGGGATAACCCTTTTTTGAAAACTGAAACACTTGTACTGCGGTATAGCCGGTGTATACCCGCAGGTGTGTTTTGGAGTTTTTTCTTGAGGGGTTATAGGAACAACCACCGTCTGTACCGAGAGGGTAGTTGATTCCCTGGTATGTTGGAGCAGAGTCAACTCCCGGGTTACCCGGTTGAGTGTGCCCCTGCACGTTCATGACGTCTGCCAATCATGTCAGCCTTCTCTGCCTCGACCCCTCTGGGTGGGTCTTTTTTTTAATGGAGGCTTTGTCATGGTGATCAACAACGCCAGCATACGCCCCTTCCGCCGGGGGGGCTGTTTTTAGCTGACTCCTTTGGCGCCTGTCTCGTCCGCAGTGCTCCAGGCTCAGGTTACAGCCTGCTGCCTGGTTTCCCCGGTGCGCTGCCTGCTTCCGTTGGTTAACCTTTATGAGTGCTTACGGCCATGCTGACTGCCTGTGTTTCAGAGTCAGTGTGCCAGGCGGTGTGCTATTGGGGGGAAAGGGCCCGCTCTTGGAGGGGCCTTATCCGAATACGCTGGCGATGTGGGGGGCGGTGTCACTAAGTGACCGCCTGGTGGGGTCTTGATGCCTGGCGTCCTCCCCGGTCTGATGGTTGTGGGGGGCCTCAGCGGGGTACATTTGTCGAGCTATGGCTCCCGCTCAGCTCCTGTTATGCAACTGGTGCTGAGCGTAAGCCCTAACGAAATAGAACGTAAGGTTATGTATATAACCAAGTTCTATGAGTTATGGCCGAGCTTCTAAATCTAACCCTAACTAACCATACGTCCTAATAAACTAACCTACACTGTAGCACTCAACACTTTGATGAACATTGTTACTCAGCTGATAGAGTTGTGCCCTTCCTGATGGCTTGTTGTACAGAACTTGTAAGTCGCTTTGGATAAAAGCGTCAGCTAAATGACTAAATGTAAATGTAAATGTTATGGTGACGCTCAGCACCAGGACGCCGCTGCGGCCCTTGATTTTTCCTTGTGGTGAAATTTGTTGGGAAGGAGATGAGTGTGTGGCCCCACTCCTGCTTATGTAGGCAGCAGATGGGGGTGTGGTCAGATGGATGTTGGTATGTAAAGGTACATTTTGAAATTTATTCAGTGCATATCCACTGAAGCGAGATATTATGCAACTGGTGCTGAGCGTCACCATAACTCATAGAACTTGGTTATATACATAACCTTACGTTAACTCGCCGAACGTTGAGCGCCAGGACCCCCGAAAACCAGAGTATCGTTGTTTCTTTTATTAGATATTTCCATTCATAAAAACATGTCGGCAGCCTGTGTTATCACTGGGGATGGGTCTGAGATCTCAAAAGTCCAATACCGCCGCCTACCGCCTTGCGGACGCTATTGCACTCCATTTGAAACAATGTGGCTTGGTGTCTGGGCCGAGCTGCGGCCTGCGGGCAGCGTCTAACTACTCGGTCAAGCCAAACGCTTATAACGCATGCATCGACGAGGGTTGGGTTCATGTTCAATGCTGGATTACATTGGCACCTTGATCGACATCAGTACTTGGAATGGCGATCAGATAATTAGAATATTCTTTTCGGGACAGATCTTGGTCAAGGTAAGGACTATATCGTATCAATATTGCGTTGACCCAAAAATTCCTTCATGCTGATCGGGCTGTGTGTGTGTGGTGTGTGTGTGTGTGTGGCGTGTTCCGTTGATTGCGATCAAAGCACGGAGGGGCGCCCCCCCCCCCCCCCCCTTCATGCATCCATGATGAAACATAATACCGATAATCTAAATTTGATTTGAGAACAGTAGCTAGTCCAGGGAAGAAACAATAACGTGTTTACTAGAATACACGTTGCCGGCCATTACGGAGCATTTTGGAAATGACACCAGACCGCCCTGAAACTACACTCATATTCACGACGGTATAAAACGGAAATGTATGGATGGAAAAAATTTCTGTTTTTTGCATCTTGACCGGAAGAAACTCATTGACAATCGACCTTATTATTAGATCCATAGCTATACTATATAATATAGCTTTAGGCCTGCAAACACAGCCACGTATCCCCATGTTAAAAGGCGCTGGCCTTTCAACAGTAACAGTAAACAGCGCCATCTGGCGCTGAAAGTGTTAATAGGCCTCTTTGTTTACGGTTTGATTATCACTGATACAAAGTAAAATAGTGCAGTGCAATACAATAGTTAGTAAAATAGAATAAAATAATGCAATAGTGCATTGCAATAAAATAGTTATCATCGTATTTTTTTCGGGAGGCCGGTAAGGAGTGCATTACAGTAGTCGAGTCGGCTTGAGATAAAGGCATGGTGTTGACAGAGTCAGCTATGGAGCGACAATAATGTGTTCATGACGACAAGGTTTCTCTTTAGCCTTTGGCGTGGTTTATTTCACATTGCACCCAACAGTACACATGAGTCCTTCTCTTGTGAGATTGACGGAGGAAGAGAGTGAAGGGGGAGGTAACATCTCCTTTTATACTTCTCACCTGGCGTCAGCTACAATAGCTACGCCTATAGCGCCCTCTTGTGGAAACAGTTAGACAGTTACATGCAATCATACAGTACATAACATCTAACTTCAACACTCCCACTTATGGTTGTCTTGTATACTGTACAACTTTTCCAAAAACATCTTTCAAAAAAAAGAAAATAATACAGTTCAGAACATCAAAAAGAATATGGCAGTCAATATTTACACGCCAAACATGACCTCTGCAAATCTTCTCAATTTCAGTTTGGAGACATGCTTTGTCATAGCGTCTGCTACCATGTCGTCTGTAGGACAATAAACAAGTGTCATCCTTTTTTCCTTGATGACAGATCTGATGAAATGATATTTTATATCCACATGTTTACACCTCTGTCGGCACACAGGGTTTCTAGCAATTGCAATGGTTCCCTGGTTGTCTTCATAAACAATTTTTTTTTCTTTTTTTTTACTTTATTTTATAGCGTTTATCGCTTTTCTGGTCAAGCATGACCGACATATACAGGGTGAAACGGGATATAGATCAGGGGAAGACATTCTGGCAAATGACGGCGGGTCCGGGAATCGAACTCAGAGTCCACCAGATCCGTGACGCAGCACGGTTTTCCCCGACGCAGAAATAGCGCCGAGATATGCGGTGAACTACTGGAGCTCCCCGAAACAACAGTTTTCTTATACATATGTATCCATTCCTTCGAGCAGTTGTTCTAGATAAATACATTCCTGTATTGTCATAGCTAGAGCCATGTATTCGGCTTCACAAGTTGACAGTGCCACTGTGGGCTGTTTCTTTGTTTTCCACGAAACCAGTGAGCTGTTTGTGTTCAAACTCACACAATACCCTGTGGTACTTCTTCTGTCTGTGGCGTCTGCCGCCCAGTCTGCATCACTGTAGGCTTTAAGCCCTAAGCCCTCGCTGCTCTTTCTGAAACAAAGCTGTTTATCTGCTGTACCTTTGAGATAACAAAAAACATGTTTTGCTGTAATCCAGTGCTCCTCTGTGGGTCAGCAAAATGCTGTGACAATTTACTCACTACAAAACATAGGTCAGGGCGAGTACATGTTGTCAAATAAATGAGGCTACCTACAGCTTCTCTGTACATTTTTACATCTGTCAATTTCTGAGCATCCTCTTGGTAGTCTAGTTTTTGATCACATGGTGTTTCCCTTGTCCTACATTCTTGCATGTCAAAACGTTTCAGGATCTTCTCCACATATCTCTTCTGGGATATTTTTACACAACTGGCAGACTGTTCGAAGTCCATGCCTAGAAAATGCTTTAACCTACCTTTCTTCTTTCATTTTGAATTTGGTGGAGAGCATACTTTTCACCTGCTCTAGGTTTCTAGTGTTGTCCACTGCGATGATCAAATCATCCACTTCTGTATTTAAACATAGAATCCACTTCTGTATTTAAACATGGAATCCACTCCTATATTTAAACATGGAATCCAGTCCTTCTGTATTTAAACATGGAGTACCCTCCTTCTGTATTTAAACATGTAGCTACCCTCCTTCTGTATTTAATCATGGAGTACCCTCCTTCTGTATTTAAACATTTAGCTACAAACCTGGCTTTGTACTTGTCGTGGCCTTCAATACCCTCCTTGATTGAGTACACCCATTTTCCTCCCACTGTCTGTCTGCCCTCTGGTAACTTGGTTAGAGTAAAGGTGTGGTTGTCCTCTAGGGACCTCATCTCCTCATCCATTGCTCTCTCCCATTTTCTTGATTCAGGGGACACCATCGCCTCTTTAAAGGTATGAGGTACTCCACTCACTACTCTGTAGCAGTAATCAATGCTGGTAAGTGTACTGTCATCCTCGTCACTTTCTCTCCGGGCATAGTCTTTCAGATACTTTGGGGGTTTGTGTTCCTGTGAGGGATACCTCCCACTGCATGAGGCACGTGATGTCACCCTCGGGTGCTCCTCGTCACCATCCTCTGGGGGTTGATGACTGTCTGTCTGCACAACTGTGCTAAGTACACTAGGCTGAGGTGTCTCTGTTTCTTCACACCTTACTCTGGAGTCCAGCTATGGCTCCTCTGTCTGTGTCTCATTCTCACAAGTTGTCTTTGTGACAAATTTGACTAGACTGTGTTATTGCACTTTCCCTTTACCGGGTTAATAGACTAGAAAAGCGGGGCTTCCTTTGTCGTGCCCTACAAAGAGTCCTTTTTCACATCTGGACTCGAGCTTTCCTCTGTCCTACTGGTAAGCATAACACACTGATCCAAATTTGTGCATTCTAGCTAGATTACACTTCTTTCATGTCAGTGCTGTATACGGGGTGGTGCCTGTGTGCTTATTAAAACACCTGTTTCTGGTGTAAGAGGCTTCTTGTACCGCATAATGCCATAGACTCTTAGGTAAGTTACCATCTATTAGGTTACACCTAGCCATTTCAAAAAGAGTACGTCCTTCCCTCTCTGCCACCCCATTCTGGTGCGGGGAGTACGGACATGACGTCTCGTGTCTTATCTTGTTCCTTCTCAACAGTGATTGGAACTCTCTATTTGTGAACTCGGTTCCGTTGTCGGACCTCAAGCATCTTATGTTGCCATAAGGGGCTACGTCTGCAAGGAATTTCTCCGTGGCCTGGAGTGTGTCACTCTTTGCTTTGAGAAAGTAAACAAACACTGCCCCTGTACACACATCTGTAAAATACTGTACATATTTAAAGCCACCTATGGACTTGTTGCTTACTGGACCGGCTAGATCTGTGTTAACTAGCGCAAGTGGTACCTTTCCTTTTTCTGTGGGACTTCTGTTTCTCGATAGAGTGAACTTCCCCTTTATGCACACTTCACATTCTTTGTCAGGTCTACGCTTTTCACCTTTAATGTGCATGCCTTCTGTCACTGCTTGCAGTTTCAGTAAATCCTCATAATTACAATGACCCATGATCTCATGCCATGTCTGAATATCGTGACTGACAGTCACATTACATATATCATTATTATTACACTTATCGTCATCATTACACTCTGTTTGTAGATAATACATTATTTTGTACACCTCTATGTTAAATCGTGTACCGTTAGGCTCTACAAGAACATCTTTACCTTCATTGAAGAACACTTTGGCTCCGTTTGCAGTAGCAGATTTTACAGAGAATAGTTCTTGTGGGAACGAGGGTATGTAGAGAACGTTCTTTAACGTCACTGTACACCGCCGCCCCTCACTGTCTATGAGGCATACCTGTGCGTCTCCTCTCCCTTGCGCCAACCCGTAAGTGCGCTTCCCGTCTGCCAGCTCCATGCTGTGTCTCTCCGGCTCGAAGGTGTTGTCAGAGTTCTTAAATCGATTCCTGTCATTGATGACGTGGGACGACGCACCTGTGTCCACGATCAGTCCCTTCCTTTGGGCCTGCTGCTGCTGCGTTGGCTGGGTGACGTACGCTGTCTGCGCCCCGAAGATGAAGTCCTCTTGTCCCGCTACTCTCCGGGCGTCGTCTCGACTCGTCTCACGTCCACCGTCGTCGTCATCTTGTCCACAGCCGCCATCTTGTCCATGCGCGTACCGTGCGCTCTGGTCGCGTTTCTTTCTACACACTTTGTCTGTGTGCCCCGTGGATTTGCAGAAGCTACACCAAACAGTCTTTGTGCAGTTATCTTTCCAGTGCCCCTTTTCTCCGCATCGCCAACATGCCAGCTCCGTCGTGGGTCTGGTCTTCTCTCTCGGTGCCGCCCGGGCCTTCAGCACCCTCTCTCCCGCCTCCGCGGCGACTGGGTGTGTGTCTTCTGAGGCCTCAAATTTCCGCAACTTGGCCTTGAACTCTCCCAGTGACATGTCCGCTGAACCGTGTGTCACCAGTAGTGTGAACGGTTTGTACAGCTCCGGTAGTCCTCTCATAACCATCGCCATCATTAGTCCATTGCTTGGTGCTTCTCCTGCACTCTTAAGCGCCGTAATGATCTGCTCAGCTCTGATGACGTATTCGGTCACAGTCTCGGTGTGCGCCTTCTTCAGCGCGGTTAGTGTTATGTAGAGGGATACGATTCGGGGTCTTCCCCGTCCGATATAATGTTCTCTCAACACTTTCAGGCTCTCTCGGCCTTTGTCGTTAGTGTCGCGGAATATCAGCCCCAAGCTTGTGTCGTCTAGCAGTGGTGCTAACTCGCAGTATGCGTCGGCATTTTGCTTGGTGTCCAGGGCTCGCACGGCCGCCGTTACTTCTCCCGTGGGGACCATCAAGATCGTTGTCTTCAGTCCCACACCGTGCATGCAGCACAACATTCGCTCTTCCCAGAGCTCATAGTCCTCTGCTCTTCTGTTGAACGAGGGCCATTTGCTCTTTCCTTTGGTCGCCATCCCTTTTTGATGGTAGGCGTAGCTTTAGCTCCCGTTAGCTTAGCCTTAGCCACGCGGTTCTCCCGGTGCTAAACTAGCCTATACTTCAGCTAAACTTGCTACCCTTATTATTTCGCCCCTGCGTGATCTGGGCCCATAACCTGTTGACAGAGTCAGCTATGGAGCGACAATAATGTGTTCATGACGACAAGGTTTCTCTTTAGCCTTTGGTGTGGTTTATTTCACATTGCACCCAACAGTACACATGAGTCCTTCTCTTGTGAGAGCGACGGAGGAAGAGAGTGAAGGGTGAGGTAACATCTCCTTTTATACTTCTCACCTGGCGTCAGCTACAATAGCTACGCCTATAGCGCCCTCTTATGGAAACAGTTAGACAGTTACATGCAATCATACAAAACATCTAACTTCAACACATGGATCTGGTTTTCAGCGTCCTTTTGATTTATAAATGGCCGTACATTAGCTATGTTTCTAAGGTGGAAGAATAATGTTTTTGTCAACTTGTTGATTGTGATTTAAAGCTTAGGTCTGAGTCTACCATAACACCAAGACTTAACTCACTCAAATACAGTTAGCAGCTGGATAGACTACAGATGGAAATTAGCTTCTGCTAAATCTGGTGCAAACATATTTTCATGGAACAATGATTAATTGCACACAAAACATTTAATTTTTTTCTTTTTTTTTAAAGTAGATTCATGGCTTTTCAGAAAACATTCGGGGCTTGAGCCCAAGTAGCCACCCCCTAGCCCCGCCCCTGATCGGGATCCCTAGTAAAAGCATTCAAAAACTGCAATCCATCCAGAATAGGGCTGCTAGGATCCTGATGAGGGTGCGCAAACATGACCACATCACCCCCACCCTCAGATCACTACACTGGCTCCCCGTGGAACACAGGATCGAGTACAAGGTATCCCTCCTCAATCACCAGTGTGTACACGGTGGTGCCCCTGCCTACCTCAAGGAACTCCTCACCCCCCAGTCCTCCTCACGCCCCCTCCGCTCTGGCACATCCTACCTCCTCAAAGCCCCCAGGACTAAGCTGTGTCAGGATTGAGGTAGGTGAGTTCCAATTGTTGTAGGCAATCACAGGGATGGAGAAGGTATACTCTTGAACAGGTTCGACTTTAATTGTAAAGAACACAAAGAGTAATACTAGGATACTATGCCAAGGCAAGGGAAAGAGAGAATAGATAATGGAGCTTAGTGGTGGTCCAGAACTGGAACCGGCCGCGTTATCTCCGAACGCCTATAGTGAAGACCTGACGAATGACAAGCAGAGGAAAGGAATGTTACATAGCCACCAAATACCAACATTCCACACACACCCCCGTGACAGCCAATCAGAAGCCAACCCCTAAGTGACAGCACTAAATGACAGGGAAAAACAAGTGACAGCAATCAAGTGACAGATGACAGAGAATGTGGGTGGTTCCCGACCGTAGTCAAGAACCAGAATCATAACAGTACCCTCCCCTGACGAACGGCACCAGACGTTCACCTGGGGGCCTCGGGATTCAGCCGCCGGAAATCAACGATCAGGCTGGGATCTAAAATATCCCTTTGAGGCACCCAAGAACGCTCTTCTATCCTGTACCCCTTCCAATCCACCAAGAACTGTAACCCCCTACCCCTCCGCCTACAACCCAGTATCCTCCGCACCGTGTAAATGGGCTGACCACCCATAAACCGAGGCAGAGGAACCGTAGGCAGTGGCGGGGCCAAGGGCGATGAGAGGAACGGCTTCAACAGGGACACATGAAACGTCGGATGAACCCTCATAGAGCTCGGAAGCCGTAGCCTGTAAGCCACAGGATTCACCTGACATACCACTTTAAAGGGCCCTATAAAACGAGGAGCCAGCTTCCTGGATTCCACCCGGAGAGGGAGATCCCAGGTGGAAAGCCAAACCCGCTGCCCAGGACGGTAAACCGGAGCCGGACGACGCTTGCGGTTAGCCTGCCGCTGGGTACTAACCGAAACCTTCTGTAGCGCCGCCCAGACCCGCTTCCACGACCTGCGGCAGCGAGCCACATGTGCCTGGGCCGAGGGCACCTCCGCCTCCTGCTCCTGCTGGTGAAACAAAGGAGGTTGAAAACCATACTGACACTGAAAGGGAGACATACCGGTAGAGGAGGATAGGAGGGTATTATGCGCGTACTCAGCCCATGTCAACCTCCTACTCCACTGCCCGGCAACGTAACATCTCAAGACCCCCTCCAGGTCCTGGTTGACGCGCTCCGTCTGCCCGCTTGACTGCGGATGAAACCCAGATGAAAGGCTGACGGAGGCGCCGAGACCGGCGGCAAACGCCTTCCAGAACCTGGAAGTGAACTGAGGACCCCGGTCTGACACGATATCCACCGGAAGCCTGTGGACCCGAAAGACATGCTGTATCACCAGATCAGCAGTCTCTCGGGCCGATGGAAGCTTGGGGAGAGGAACAATGTGAGCCGCCTTCGAGAACTGGTCCACCACCACCAAAATGGCGGTGAACCCGTCCGAAAGGGGGAGGCCAGCAATAAAGTCCAGGGATATGTGCGACCAGGGCCGTTTAGGAATAGGAAGTGGCCGGAGGAGACCTACCGGTGCACGGCGAGAGGTCTTACTGCGCGCGCACATCGGGCAGGCCACCACAAAGGAACGCGTATCCCCCTCCACTGTCGGCCACCAGAACCTCCTACGGATAAATTCCAGGGTCCTGGTGGCCCCAGGGTGGTTGGTGAGGGATGAGGCATGTGCCCACTGCAGCAAACGTGAGCGTGCCGCCTTGGGCACATATGACCGCCCCGGAGGGCCCCCGCCAGGGTCGGGCTCCCACGTCAGCGCCGACCTTACCACCTTATTTATGCCCCAAGACACGGGTGCCAAAATCAAGGCCGGTGGAATAATGGGATGGGGCTGCTCCTCCCGGCCAGGAAGATCAAACTGGCGCGATAACGCATCGGGTTTGATATTCTTGGACCCGGGCCTATAGGAGATGGTAAATCGAAATCGTGTGAAGAATAACGCCCACCTGGCCTGGCGAGCTTTAAGGCGTTTAGCCCCTTGGATGTAAGCCAAGTTCTTATGATCGGTCCAAACAATGAAAGGATGTGCCGCACCCTCCAACCAATGTCTCCATTCCTCCAGTGCCAATTTGATAGCCAACAACTCCTGATTACCCACGTCGTAGTTGCGCTCGGCTGGTGACAGACGGTGAGAAAAAAAAGCACACGGGTGCACTTTCCCATCCTTTAAGCACCTCTGAGAGAGCACCCCCCCCACCGCGATGTCAGAGGCATCCACCTCCACAATGAACGGAACCTCCGCATCGTGGCGGATCAATACAGGAGCGGATGTAAACCGACGTTTGAGATTGCAGAAGGCCGACTCTATCCTAGGCGACCATTCAAAGCCAGGGAGAGAGGCCTTAGTGAGAGCTGTTAACGGATTGGCTAAGGCGCTAAAGTTGCGAATAAAGCGCCAGTAAAAATTTGCCTGCTGGGCTGTGAGGAGCGCCGACTGCGCCGTCTCCTGCGACGCGCTGACGATCCCGCCCAGCCGAACCAACTCGGCGCTGACCAGATGTTGGTGTTCCTCCATGCGCTCCTGTGCACTCGTTTGTTCCCGGAGCATCTCCATGATTGCCTCCATGGAACTCTGATGGTCAGGTCTTCTGTCAGGATGGAGGTAGGTGAGTTCCAATTGTTGTAGGCAATCACAGGGACGGAGAAGGTATACTCTTGAACAGGTTCGACTTTAATAGTAAAGAACACAAAGAGTAATACTAGGATACTATGCCAAGGGAAAGAGAGAATAGATAATGGAGCTTAGTGGTGGTCCAGAACTGTAACCGGCCACGTTATCTCCGAACGCCTATAGTGAAGACCTGACAAATGACAAGCAGAGGAAAGGAATGTTACATAGCCACCAAATACCAACATTCCACACACACCCCCGTGACAGCCAATCAGAAGCTAACCCCTAAGTGACAGCACTAAATGACAGGGAAAAACAAGTGACAGCAATCAAGTGACAGATGACAGAGAAGGTGGGTGGTTCCCGACCGTAGTCAAGAACCAGAATCGTAACAAAGCTGCACACCATGGGCGATTGAGCCTTCTGCTCGGCCGCGCCCAGACTATGGAATGCTCTCCCCATCCACCTGAGAGCACCATCATCATTAGGTGGCTTCTTCGTTCCGAAGGTTGCCTATCACTCTCTAACCCATTCTGTCCCCACTTCTTCTCTCCAACTCCTTGACTCAGCCTCTCACTCCGCTCCAATCACAGACATTGTCTACCCAGCCTCTTCTTGGTCTTCCACTTCCTCTCTTTCCATCCACCTTCCCCATCACCACCTTCTTGAAAATCTCCCCGCTGGATCCTCTCACAACATGCCCGCACAACTCCATCTTTCTCTTTTTCAACCTCTCCAGCAGCTGTCCTCCTTGCATATCCGCTCTTCTCAGTACCTCCGCATTCTTGATCTTATCCTTCCATGTTATCTTCAGCATCTTCCTCAGCGTCCACATTTCAAAAGAGTATTTTTTTTTAAACACACATATAAACAAACATGACAACACACGATAAGATACACAAGCATTAATACACAGTGTATATCCAACGAAATTACCATTTATACCAATGTCTTATACAGGATATACCTCTAATACCTGTTATCTAAAAACCTACACACATATGCTCCAGCTCGAACCCCCCCCCTCCCGGACCCCTCTTTGGATAGTACCTCCATTATCCCTCGCTCCTAACCAGACACTACCATTATAAGCTAGCTTTTATTCTCTCCACCACTTCTAACCACATTGTCATTTTGGATTCATTGAGACCCAGAATTCTTGCTGTAGATATTTCTTGATAAATCACATCGAGATATGTAAGAAACCAAACTTTCCGGCACATTTTTTCCGGTTGAAACCAGCGTGATGCTATCAGCTTTTTAGCTACTGTGATACCCGATAAAACCAATCTCTTTAGCTGTGGATGTACTGCAAACTCAAAAACATCATTCAATAGTAATACAGAGGGGTGTACAGGTATATTCCAAGATACGAGTTTTGATAATTGTTAGGTCACATCTTTCCAGAATATCTTAACTGGTGGGCAGTCCCAATACATGTGCATAAATGTCCCTTCGTCCCCATTTGTACATTGGGAGCATTTGGAGTCTTGTTTAAGACCCATTCTGTTCAGTCTTATAGGAGTCAAGTATGTCCTGTGAATATAGTTAAGATTGATTTGTTGATGGTCCGGGTTCCTTGATGTAAGTCGGACATTTGCCCAGGCTCCTTGCCAATCAAAGTCACTTTCCAGGTCTGGTATATCCCTCCTCCAGACAGAGTCTAGTTGGAGGGTTTCATACGAGGACGTTAGTAATTGATGATAAAAATCTGAAACAAAACCTCTCGATGTCTCTCTTTCATAGAATAATTTGTGGTATCTGTGGTGTTCAATTGGTATGTCTAATGGAACACCGTGAGACTTCAAACATAGCCGTAACTGTATGTAAAAAAGCCATGTGGACTTGGTGAGATTACATTTTTTGCATATTTCTCCATAACTACAAAAACCCTGTTTGTTAAAAACATCCCCTAATGAGTGTATGCCTTGCTCTTCCCATATAGGGAATCTTATAGGTCGTTTTTCAATTAAGAGTGCATTGTTGTTGAATAAGGGAGTATGATTGTGCCATTTATGTGGGTTAGGATATTTTTTTTGTGTTTCACGCCATATCCGGATCGCATGAGTAATTATGGGGCCAAATTTCCGTTCACAGTGCTTGATTGGTAGTTTAGTGTATGCTATGTCCTTCAGTCTATGTGGGGCTATTATGTTTTCTTCTAATTTTCTCCAGGATACTAATGCTTGGGGATCAAACCATGTTGTCAATGGTCTTAATGTGTACGCCTTAAAATAATGGAAAAAATCTGGAAATGCCATGCCACCGTCTGCTTTATTTCTCTGTGTGGTGGATCTTTTTATACGTGGTGGTTTGTTATTCCAAATAAATTTGTATGTGGAGGAGTGTAATCTTTTCCAGTAACCCTCTGGAGGGGGTAACGGTAGCATTGAACTGAAGAAGTTGATTCTAGGTAGTACGTCCATCTTAACTATTGATATCCGTGCCTGTACTGAGTTTTTAAGTTTTGCCCATCTATCAAGGTCGTCTTTGATTTTGTTTTGGATTTTTGTGTAATTGTGCTTCACCGTTTGTCTTATGGTGGGGAATATTTCCACTCCCAAGCATCTAAAATGTTTTACCATATGTATCTCTCCTGGGAGGGTTATATCTTTTTTTGCAGGGGTGTTAAGTGGAAGGAAAGCCGACTTCGGCCAATTTATCTTAAATCCCGATAAGTCACCAAAGTTCTCAATCAACTTGAGCAGATGAGGCAATGTGGTGTTGGGGTTTTGCATGAACAGTATTACGTCGTCCGCATATAAACAAATTGTATGTTGTGTGCCCTTGATTACGATTGGTTCTATGGATTGGGATTGTCTTATATATTGTGCTAAGGGCTCTAATGATAGATCGAATAGCTGAGCGTGATACCGGAAAGATTTTGGAGATGATTGTACCTGTTGTAATCATGGCCGATGGGTCTTTGTATAATACTTTAATCATATCAATGAATCCTTTTCCTAACCCCATCCTTTCTAATACTGCCCATAGATATGACCATTCCAGCCTATCAAAAGCTTTCATTGCATCCAGGGACAGCATCGCCTTAGGTATGGTGTCGTCCTTGTCGGCATCTAGTACGTGCAGTATTCGTCTTATGTTATCAGCGATCAGGCGGCCTCTTATGAAGCCAGTTTGGTCCGGATGAACTAAAGACGTCATATGCTTTTGTAATCTGATGGCTAATACCTTAGAGTATAGTTTGATATCGGTTCCGAGGAGGCTTAATGGTCTGTAACTACCGCACTCGGTGGGGTCTTTGTCTTTTTTGAGAAGGACTGTTATGAGTGCAATATTGTCGTTTTTATGGAAGTTCCCCTCCTTGACTGAGTATAAGATCATATTTAGTAATAAGGGTCCAATTATGTCCCAACAAGAAAGGTACATTTCTGGTGGGATACCGTCTATTCCAGGAGCCTTACCACTTTGCATTTCGGATATGGCCTTCTTGAGTTCCTCTAGTGTGATCGGTGTTTCTAACTGTTTAGCGTCATCCTCTGAAAGTTTAGGGAGAATAATTTGATTAAGATATGTGTCCATTTTGTCTTGATCGAAGGTCGTTTCTGATTTATATAAGTCGGAGTAGAATTCTTTGAATGTATCGTTTATTTTTTCAGGGTCTGTTTCAAGTACTTGTTGTGCTCTAATGGTAGTTATATCTGCAAATGTTGCATTAATTCTTAATCGCATGGCTAATAGGTGACTAGGTTTAGAACCTTGGGAGTACTGCTGTTGTCTTGTGCTGCGTATTTGTATTTCCGATTGTTGTCTGTATATGGCCTTGATCTCTTTTTTTAGTACGTTAACTTGATTTTCTAGTCGAGTTGAGTTGTTGTATTTTAAAGAATTAAATAATGTTGAGTAAAGCGTTTCCAGTTCAGACAGTTCTGTGCATTGATTCTTGCGCATTTTGGAGGAAAAGCTATCAGTGAAATCCTTGATCATTCCCTTTACCGACATCCATATTATTCTGGGGTCTTGCACCGAGTTTGCATTCTCCCGTAGGAATACTATAAGAGCTTCTTTGAGTTGTGTAATGAATTCCTTGTTATTAAGCAGCATCGATTTAAATCGCCATCTTGGGGCTCGGGAAGATAGTATACCAAATGTTACTTTTAGTAGTAAATAACAGTGATCTGATAGTGCATTGGGTATCATTTCCACTTCATATTTATCAAATAGTCTCAGGGATGCAAAGACATAATCTATTCTGGATAATGTGTTATGTCTCGCAGATCGACAAGAGTACTTTCGGGTCGTGTACTTTCGGGTCCTAAACGTCATGACTCATCATCTGATGTTGACCGGAGGGGGGGGGGGGGGGTCGTTTATAATGCAATGACCGAGGTTAAATGAATCATGTAGTATGGGTGATATGTTGATCATAGCAGTTTGTATCTAAAATGGTAAACAAACAGGCTGAAACTCACCCCAGTCTTCTCGTAGCGTTGGGTGATGAGCGTGGAGCAAAAAGATTGTTATTATGGGATGTTGATATATGCGATCCATTTCCAGGTTGTATAATACTATATACGTCCAAATAACGTTGTTTATAGAATTATGGCATCCAGTGTGTCGAGATGGAGTCCCGCGAGCGATAGCGAGTGGCCGGACGAAATATGGGTGAGCACCACTTCCGGCCGCTCACTTCCGGTTTTGGCAACCAGATGGCGGTCTTGAACCGTTGGAGAGTTGAGAGGAGATCTACAGCACCCGTCAAGTCTCTGTGGGTGAAATATGATTGCCATGACATATTTTTTAAATATTGATCTCAAAGACGCTGTACGACGTCATTGGCAGATTACGCATGGCGAGGAATGATGTCTAAACACGTCATTGACGATTAAAGGGTTAACTGTTCTGACCCTTCTCTCTCGCTCCCTCCCTCCCTCCCTCCCTCCCTCCCTCCCTCCCTCCCTCCCTCCCTCCCTCCCTCCCTCCCTCCCTCCCTCCCTCCCCCGCCTGTCTCCCAGGTTCTCCATAAACCCCCAGTCGGACCCGGAGGCTCTGTTCCGGATCGCTCCAGACACGGGCCTCATCACCACCGGCGTGGAGCTGGACCGCGAGCGCGAGGTGTGGCATAACATCACCGTCATCGCCACCCAGAGAGGTCAGCGCTGGTGTTGTTGTTGTTGTTGTTGTTGTTGTTGTTGTTGTTGTTGTTGTTGTTGTTGTTGTTGTTGTTGTTATTCCCAGAGAGGTCAGCGCTGTTGTTGTGTTGTTGTTGTTGTTGTTGTTGTTGTTGTTGTTGTTGTTGTTGTTGTTGTTGTTGTTGTTGTTGTTGTTCCCAGAGAGGTCAGGTTGTTGTTGTGTTGTTGTTTTTCCCAGAGCGGTCAGGTTGTTGTTGTGTTGTTGTTGTTGTTGTTGTTGTTGTTGTTGTTGTTGTTGTTATCCCCAGAGAGCTCAGCCATGTTCCCCGTACCTGGTTCAACTAAGTCGATCAAAAGTCCCATTAGCCAGGTGCTTAAATTAACCCGATGATTGAAGTCAGGCTATCTCGGTTTCTCGAAGGCTCATTCAGGCTCAAACAATCTTGTTAATTCGAACCAGACTTCAGTAATCAGGATAATTGCGCGTGGCCACATTACCTGAAACGGGGGAGGTGTCGATCGCTGAAATCCTGATTTTCTAACGGAATAATGGTAACTCCAGTCAAAGCAAGAGCGTCTTTTTTCAACTCTGACTAGCAGGAGATAATAATGAAGGCTTATGAGGAATATAAGACCATAATCATGGCAAAATCAAACACCACCACCGCTGCGAGAGCAAGACAAGAAGCATGGCAAAATATCGCCGACAAGTTAAATGCGTAAGTGTTGGGCAAATGTATATTATTTATTATTTCAACTTTTTCAGAATAAGTAGATCAAATATCTAGCGTATCTAATTTATAAGAATGAATAGATATGTATGAGGATATCTGTACTGTATGCGCTTAGGTATCATGTATTGTACTATATAAATACATGGTTCCCAAAGTTTTCAAGGTGTGACCCCCGAAATAACGTGTCAGAGAGGCTTTGAGGCTATTAACAGTTTCACTAGTAACCAGGTTTTAATCTGTTTCGGACATCGAATGATGGCGCTGCTCCGACCGGCTGCCTCTCTGTTCGCTCCGTCGAGACTGTGTTTACTTTTGTTAATATTTATAGTTTTTAGAGTTTTGTTCGTACCAACTGTTGGTGCATTTAATGTATATGACCGTCAGTCACTCATAGACATTGGATTACGGGAAACTTACCAACTGGATTACTCACTAGATCAGCTTTCCGAACCGCATCAATGGCCTGAAGAAATTCTCCGGAGATCAGGACCAGATCCTTTGTTCCTAGACCCCAGGAACAGAGGAACCAGACGGCGAGGGAAGAGGGCTGGGATCCGTAACAGGCTGAGATCCAGACGCCACCGTACACCACTGCCCAGTATATTGCTAGCCAATGTACAATCAATTGACAATAAACTGGATGACATCCGAGCAAGGATTCAATATCAAAGAGACGTTAGGGACTGCAACGTCCTCTGCTTCACCGAGACGTGGTTGACGCCGGACGTCCCAGACCACGCAATTCAACCGGCTGATCACTTCTTTATCCATCGCAAGGATCGGACATCAGCAGAGTCCGGTAAACAACGTGGAGGAGGTATTGCCTTCATGTTTAACAAAAATTGGAGCGACCCAACTAACGTGAAGGAATTATCCAACCACTGCTCCCCAGAACTGGAATATATAACCATCAAGTGTAGTCCTTTCTTCCTCCCGAGGGAGTTAACGGCGATCGTCCTGGTCGGAGTGTATATTCCACCGCAAGCCAGCAACAAGGTTGCGCTCTCCAGACTACACAACGAGGTAAATAGAATCCAAGTGGCGAATGTTAACGCCGCCATTTTAGTTCTGGGAGATTTCAATAGCGCCAATCTGAGAAAGGTATTGCCTGACTTCTATCAGCATGTGACTTGCAACACCAGAGGCGGTAACATCCTAGATCACTGTTACACGCAATTTAAAGGTGGCTACAAGGCTCATTCTGATAGTGGCTTCGGTAAGTCAGATCACGCATCCATTTTTCTTTCACCAAAGTACAGACAGAGAATTAAAAGTACTCCCGTAGTCTCGCGAGAGGTGCAGAAATGGGATGTGACGTCAGAGGAGACGATCCGGTCAGTGTTTCACCACACAGACTGGAATGTGTTCCGCGACACAGATAACATTAATGCCTACACGGAGACAGTGCTGGACTATGTTTGTACTAGGGTGAAAGAAACAATCCCCACTACCAAAATGAAAGTTTACCCAAATCAAAAACCCTGGGTAGACAAATCCGTCCGTGAAGCTCTGAGAGAGCGCACCAAAGCATACAACGACGGCCTAGAGGCAGGCAACATGAATGACCACAAGGTGGCGCGATACAACGTAAGGAGGACAGTGTCAGAGGCCAAACGACGCTACAGGGATAAAATTGAACTCCAGTTTGAACAAGCTGACTCTAGAGCTATGTGGCAGGGGCTCAAAACGATGACAGACTACAAAGGCGCCTCCCTCAAACTGAACAGTGACATCTCCTTAGCAAATGACCTCAATACCTTCTATGCGAGGTTTGATGCTGGTAATAACAACACCAGCTCACAAGCCTCGGCAATGGGGGGGGGGGGGGTCGGCTGCTGATGGAGGCGCAGTGTTCAGGGTAACAAAGCATGAGGTGAGGCGGACCTTTAAAAAAGTGAATATCAGGAAGGCAGCAGGTCCAGACGGCATCCCCGGCCGCGTCCTAAAAGTCTGTGACGACCAACTGGCCCCAGTATTCACTGACATATTTAACCTGTCCTTAGAACAGGCTGTCATCCCCACCTGCCTGAAGAAGTCCACTATTATCCCTGTACCCAAAAAATCCAAGCCTGCTTGCCTCAACGACTACCGCCCTGTAGCTCTCACCTCCATAGCCATGAAGTGCTTCGAGAAGCTAGTAAAGGGCTACATCTGCTCCTCCCTCCCCATCAACATGGACCCCCTGCAATTTGCATACCGCCCCAACAGGTCCACGGAGGACGCCATATCCCATGTGCTGCACACAGCAGCATCACACCTGGACAAGAGGCAGGGGAACTATGTGAGAATGCTATTCATCGACTACAGCTCGGCATTCAATACCATAGTCCCCTCCATACTCATAGCCAAGCTCAGGGACCTGGGCTTGGGCTATGACCTCTGCCAGTGGGTCTTGGACTTCCTGACTGGCAGACCCCAGGTGGTGAGAGCAGGCAACTGCACCTCCTCATCCATCACCCTCAACATAGGGGCCCCCCAGGGCTGTGTTCTGAGTCCCCTCCTCTACTCCCTGTACACACACGACTGTGTGGCTCAGCGGAGTAGCAATACAATCGTCAAATTTGCTGACGACACAGTGGTGGTGGGCCTGATCTCTGCCAACGACGAGAGGGCCTACCTGGAAGAGGTCAAGGTCCTGGCGGGATGGTGCCAGGAAAACAGCCTCTCCCTGAACGTCAGCAAAACAAAGGAGATGATTGTGGACTTCAGGAGGTCGGGGGTCAAGGACTACAGCCCCCTCAGCATCGACGGGGCACCGGTTGAGAGAGTCAACAGCTTTAAGTACCTCGGAGCCTACATATCCGAGGACTTGACATGGACCACACACATTAACAGTGTTGTGAAGAAGGCACGACAACGCCTCTACTTCCTCAGGCGCCTAAGGAAGTTCCAAGTCAGCCAGAAGATCCTTAAGAACTTCTACTCATGTACAATAGAGAGCATCTTGACCGGCAACATCACCTCCTGGTTTGGGAATAGCACTGCACAAGACCAAAGCAGACTACAAAGAGTGACACGTTCAGCCGAACGCACAATTGGAGGGGGGCTCCCCACCCTCCAGAACATTTACTACAAGCGTTGCAAGGGCAAGGCTAAGAGAATCATTAAAGACTCCAGTCACCCGAACAACTGCCTCTTTGAACTGCTGCGGTCAGGCAAGCGATACAGGAGTCTCAAGGCGAGCACAGAAAGACTCAGAAGAAGCTTCTATCCCCAGGCCATCAGGCTGCTAAACGAACAATGAATGAACACTACACAACAACAACCACCAAACGCACATAGCACACACATCCACACGCACACACTCACTTTAAACAAACACACTGTAGCACCCACTCCACACACTTATAGCACACACCCACTTTAAACAAACACACTGTAGCACCCACTCCCCACACTTTATATTTATGGATGAAGGATTGCACTACAACTTGTACACCTTACTGTAAATTGTACCTAAAATTGTACCTCATCCCATTTCTGCTTTGCACTAGATAGTACTGTACATTAGTACACTGCATAGTATTGTGTATTGTATATTATATGGTAACTCAGAACATTGTACATATGTCTATACCGAACACTGTGACCTCATTTTCTTCTTCTAAATTCATGCTATATTATGTTATTATGTTATTTGATACTATCTTGTCTAGCACAGTCTCTGGAGCGTAACAGTAAGAAGCATTTTGTATGAAAGTATTCTGTACTTCTGTATGACAACTATTAAAGAACTTGAACTTGAACTTGAACATCGTCCATAAATGCATTTAATTAATTAATGCACTCACCTAGACAAGCCAGGGAGCACTGTGAGAGTCATGTTATTTGACTTCTCCAGTGCTTTTGATACCATAAAGCCTGGGCTGCTGGGTGAGAAGTTGGAGGCGATGCAGGTAGAGGCCCCCCTGGTGTCCTGGGTTGTTGACTATCTGACGGGCAGACCACAGTACGTGCGCCTACGGAGCTGTGTCTCAGACAGACTGGTCAGCAACACCGGGGCCCCGCAGGGGACAGTCCTCTCTCCCTTCCTCTTCACTGTCTACACCAGTGGTTCCCAAACAGTGGTGCGCGCACCCCTTGTGGTGCGCGAGCGCCCTCTAGGTGGTGCGTGACATGAAAAGGCTAATGTTGGTAAAAAAAATATATATATATATATTTATTTACAATAAAATTTCATACAAATCTTAGTCAAACCTTTAGTATTATGTATATTAAACATGCTGGCAGAGTACATGCATCCATGTTGTGGTGAACATTTGAATTAAATTAAGAAATTCCTTATCCATAGTCGCCGTGGGAAGAGAGAAAAAATTTTTTAATTTGTGCACGGAGACCAGCAAAAAAAATGTCTAACAGAAACCCATTGGGGGGTGCGTCAGCTAGGTCGGGAGGTGACAGGGGGTGCACGGCCAAAAAAGTTTGGGAACCGCTGGTCTACACCAACGACTTCCACTATCGATCAGAATCCTGCCACCTTCAGAAGTTTTCTGATGACTCTGCGATAGTGGGATGTATAAAGGACGGTGACGAGAGGGAATACCTGGAACTGGTGGTGGACTTCGTCACATGGTGCGATAAAAACCACCTGCAGCTAAATGTGGCGAAGACCAGGGAACTGGTGGTGGAGCTGGGGAGGAGGAGGAGAACATCTGTGACCCCCGTTTCCATCAGGGGAGTCGATGTGGACATGGTGGAGGATTACACATACCTCGGTGTGCACATCGACAACAAACTGAACGGGTCAAAACATGCAGAAGCACTGTACAAGAAGGGTCAGAGCTGACTCTACTTCCTCAGAAGGCTGATATCCTTCAATGTCTGTACAAGGATGTTGAGGATGTTCTACGAGTCGGTGGTGGCGGGCGCCTTCTTGTACGATGTGACCTGCTGGGGCAGCGGACTGAGAGCAGGGGACACAAACAGGCTGGATAAGCTGGCCAGTAGCGTGGTTGGGGTGGAGCTGGACTCTCTAGCGAGGGTGGAGGAGAGGAGGACCCTTGCTAAGCATCAGGGAAAACCCCACCCACCCATTATACACAGACTTGGCTGACAGGAGGAGCATGTTCAGTGGTAGGCTCACACTCCCTAAATGTAGCACTGAACGGCACAGGAAGTCCTTCATTCAAACAGCCATCAGACTTTATAATGCATCGCTGTGCCTCACTGCATCACTGATCACAGAGTGACAGTTACCATCTTCCTGGACTCTTACTTTGAAACAACACTGTGCAATATTACACCTAGGCCTACTGTAGACTTCTGTATATGTTTACTGTATTTTTTTTAATGTATATTTTATTCTATTCTTATTCTTAGGCAATTTGCTTTGTTATTCGTATTCGTGGCTTGTTCTGTCTAAATGTTTAATGTGAGCGATTTTGGACTGTCAAATTTCCCTCTGGATAATAAAAGTGTTTTTATTCTATTCTATATTCTAATCTTTGGTTTATACCAGTCATGTCCATCACCCTCTTTTTCATCATCAGATAACAGTGCTTGAACAGATTGATGAATTTTCTCAAATTCATTCATCAAAACATCAAATGCTTGCAATTCCTCATTCACTTTTCCCAGGGTCCACATCATCAAGTCCGTCAAACAGCGCATCCAACTCATTCTTGTGCCTAGGCAACACACCCAGCTTCGCCCTGCGAGAGCCGATCAATTTAACCAGGCTCTCTCTCAGCCTTTTCAATCCCAGTTACAATAACAGGTTACAATATCACAATAACGTGTGACAGTGATACAATTCAACAATCCACAGATTCAGATTCCTCATAATTCACATCCACAATCCATGCGTAAAGACGCTTTAATTTATGCTTGAATGAAACACGCTCCGGTTAAGCAAATGCATCCACAGCAGAGAATATGAAACGGATCAGAGCCAAACGCCCGGTAGGCCTTCCACAATAACCTCGGATCCAAGTTTCATTCATTCAAAATATCGCTGCGGGATTCACATTTGCAATGCTCCGTTATTAAAATAACCACAGTGTGTGTTACGTGCGCCGTAGCTATGACGTGCATTATTTAGGACAAAGTAAATCCATAGGCTGAATATGATTTATTATCAGCATTTTAGGTCTATTATTTTACATTTCAAAAGCATTTATTTTAATGTATTTAAATTGTTTTGAAGTATAGGCATATTTCACACAAGTTTCAAGTTTCTTTAATAGTTGTCATACAGAAGTAGAGAATACTTTTATACAAAATGCTTCTTACTGTTACGCTCCAGAGACTGTGCTAGACAAGATAAGTATCAAATAACATAGTATAGCATGTAAATTAGAAGTAGAAAATGAAGTCACAGTGTTCAGTATAGACATATATATGTACAATGTTCGATGCAGAATAGACGTAACTGAGTTACCATATAATATACAATACTATGCAGTGTACTAATATACAATACTATATAGTGCAAAGCAGAAATGGGATGAGGTACAATTTTAGGTACAATTTACAGTAAGGTGTACGAGTTGTAGTGCAAATCCTTTATCAATGAATATAAAGTGTGGGGAGTGGGTGCTACAGTGTGTTTGTTTAAAGTGAGTGTGTGCGTGTGGATGTGTGTGCTATGTGCGTTTGATGGTTGTTGTGTAGTGTTCATTGTTCGTTGAGCAGCCTGATGGCCTGGGGATAGAAGCTTCTTCTGAGTCTTTCTGTGCTCGCCTTGAGACTCCTGTATCGCTTGCCTGACCGCAGCAGTTCAAAGAGGCAGTTGTTCGGGTGACTGGAGTCCTTAATGATTCTCTTAGCCTTGCCCCTGCACCGCTTGTTGTAAATGTTCTGGAGGGTGGGGAGCCCCCCTCCAATTGTGCGTTCGGCTGAACGTGTCACTCTTTGTAGTCTGCTTCGGTCTTGTGCAGTGCTATTCCCAAACCAGGAGGTGATGTTGCCAGTCAGGATGCTCTCTATTGTACATGAGTAGAAGTTCTTACATTTACATTTTACATTTAGTCATTTAGCTGACGCTTTTATCCAAAGCGACTTACAAGTTCTGTACGACAAGCCATCAGGAAGGGCACAACTCTATCAGCTGAGTAACAATGTTCATCAAAGTGTTGAGTGCTACAGTGTAGGTTAGTTTATTAGGACAAGTGCATGACAGTATGGTTAGTTAGGGTTAGATTTTTTTTTCTTTTTTTCTTTTTTTAATTCAGATAATGGTTGAAGAAGTGCGTCTTTAGTCGACGGCGAAAGATTGGACGTGTTTCGGCTGTCCTAACTGGGGTGGGTAGTTCATTCCACCATTGTGGGGCAAGGACTGAGAATAGGCGACTTCTTAAGGATCTTCTGACTGACTTGGAACTTCCTTAGGCGCCTGAGGAAGTAGAGGCGTTGTCGTGCCTTCTTCACAACACTGTCAATGTGTGTGGTCCATGTCAAGTCCACATTATATGAAATCAATACATTCTGGAAATCATCTTGCTCGCGGCCCCTCTAGAAAAACAAAGCACAAAAACATTATTCAGAATGGTATAATGGGATCTCTGAGGAAGGAGCTGCCATTTTTTCCCTAGGGAGTGGCCAGCATATCCAGCTAACATAACTAAACCTGCACTTGAGCAGGTTAAAATGTTTCGATCTGTTGCCACAGTGATTTAGCCAAACTTGCTTCGTGGAACAGAAAAGCCTGACTTATGTCAAGTTATCCTGGTCAGGTTGTTGTGTTGTTGTTTTTTTTCCCAGAGAGGTCAGTGGTGTGTGTGTGTGTGTGTGTGTGTGTGTGTGTGTGTGTGTGTGTGTGTGTGTGTGTGTGTGTGTGTGTGTGTGTGTGTGTGTGTGTGTGTGTGTGTGTGTGTGTGTGTGTGTGTGTGTGTGTGTGTGTGTGTGTGTGTGTGTGTGCGCGTGCGTGCGTGCGTGCGTGCGTGCGTGTGAGTATGTGTGTGTTATGTGGAATATGTGAACGTTATGTGGACATAATTGTACATCTACATACCTTCTGAAAAACTCACCTTTCGGATCACCACGTAACTGCGCATTCGTCCCAGGTTAAACTCCCGGACCCGGAGACCTTCTCTGCATGTCTTCCCCCCATATCTCCTCTCAACTTTCCTCTCTGCCGGGCCTATCCAAAATAAGGCAATAAAAAAAAAACTCACCTTTCATTGTATTGAATATTTAATAGCCAAGCCATTGGAATTCCTATAATTTACATGTAGTCATTTAGCTGACGCTTTTATCCAAAGCGACTTACAAGTTCTGTACAACAAGTCATCAGGAAGGGTACAACAATATCAGCTGAGTAACAATGTTCATCAAAGTGTTGCGTGTTACAGTGTAGGTTCGTTTATTAGGACAAGTGCATGACAGTAAGGTTAGTTGGGGTTAGATTATTTTTATTTAATTGTTTTATGTTTAAATTTTTTTTCATTATTTCAGATAATGGTTGAAGAAGTGCGTCTTTAGTCGACAGCGAAAGATTGGACGGGATTCGGCTGTCCTAACTGGGGTGGGTAGTTAATTCCACCATTGTGGGGCAAGGACTGAGAATAAGCGGCTTCTCTTTGATGACCCTCCCGGAGCTTGGATAGGAGTAGGTCTGAGGCGGCCAGAAGATGCAGAGCGTAGGGGTCTTGAGGGTGTGTAGTTGGAGACCATTGACCGGAGGTAGGCGGGAGCGGTTCCTTTTGCCGCACGGTATGCTAGGTCGAGGGTCTTGAAGCGGATACGTGCAGCAATGGGGAGCCAGTGCAGGTCCCTAAGAAGTGGGGTGACATGGGCCGACTTCGGCAGGTTTGAGATCAGGCGGGCCGCTGCGTTTTGAATGAGTTGAAGAGGCTTGGTGGCAGTGGCCGGGAGGCCAGCGAGCAGTGCGTTGCAGTAGTCGATGCGGGAGATGACTGTTGATTGGACGAGGAGTTGGGTGACTTCTTTTGTCAGGAAGGGGCGGATCCTTCTGACGTTGCTCAGGAGGAATCTGCAGGTTCTGGTTGTCGCTTCGATGTGAACAGAGAAGTTCAACTGGTCGTCGAGGACAACACCAAGGTTCTTGGCAGTCGGGGACGCGGTCACAGCTGCATTCTCGACTGTGATGGAAAGGTCGGTCAGGCAGGTGGAGCAATTCTGTTTTGCTTAGGTTCAGTTTGAGGTGGTTGGTCGTCATCGAGGCGGAGATGTCGGACAGACATGCCGAGATCCGCTCAGAGACGTGGATATCTGAGGGAGGGAAGGAGAGGAAGAATTGAGTATCATCGGCGTAACAAAAGACGCTGGGGGACACCCGTCCGCAGGGGGCGGGTGGTCGACAGGATCCCTCTCCATGACACTTGGGAGGAGCAGTCATTGAGGTATGATGTCAGCCATGTCAGCGCAGATCCAACCACTCCCATTCCTGTGAGGGCCGCGAGGAGTATCTGATGGTTGACTGTGTCGAAGGCTGCAGATAGATCTAGGAGAATCAGGACAGAGGAGAGGCCTTTCGCTTTTGCTAAGTGAATTGCCTCTGTGACCGCAATGAGGGCCATTTCTGTGGAGTGGCCAGTCCGGAAGCCAGACTGATTAGGGTCTAGGAGATCATTCTGTAAGAGATAAGCAGTAAGTTGGTTGGATACAGCACGTTCAAGTGTTTTAGAAAGGAAGGAGAAAGATGGCGGCGTAGAGGAAGGACATAGTGGAACGGGCTCCTACACAAAAATCCTGAAAAAAACTGATGTATCGAACATACTCCGCCTAACTTAAGTTTATGTCAACCCACGCTTATTAAGCACATAACCAACAAAGAAATGCCACCTAAAAGGACCGAACTGAGCAGGAAGACGGTGACATCGCCCGGCGTTAGCAATAGTGCTAGCGTGAGACTGCAAGGAGCTAACTCACAGGCTAACGGGGAAGCTAATGCAGCTAACGTCGAAGCTAACGATGAAACACCGCCGATATGGTTTACTGGGGAACTGGAGAAAGTATTCGACAGAATTCAAGCCATGATGGAACTTAAGATGAACTCTGTAAGCATCTCTGTGGAAAGACTTATCAATGAAAACCAGGCACTGGGGCAACGTGTTAAGGAAATGGAGGGAGTGCAAGCTAGCTTCGGTGATAGCCTCGACTACCTACAACAAGACCTCAGCGATCATAGGAAAGACACAGAGGAGGAGATCTGCGGTCTGAGGGAAAAGCTGGACGACTTGGAAAACAGAGGGAGAAGAAAGAATCTGCGACTGGTGGGATTCCCAGAAGGTGTGGAGGGGAAAAGCGCTATCGATTTCCTACAGGAATGGCTCCCCAAAATACTGGAGCTGGACACCGGGCAAACCATTGAGATAGAGCGGGCTCACCGTACGCTCCAACGCCGTCCCGAAGAAGGCAGCCTTCCCCGAGCCATAGTGATCCAGCTACTCCGTTTCACCGATGTGACGAGAATCCTGGACGCGGCGTGGAAAAAGAAATCACTGGCATACGGTAATTCTACTATCAAGATCTTCAAGGATATGTCCACGGCCCTCTACAAGAAGAGAAAAGCCTTCATGCCGTTGAAGAAGAAGCTACACGAGAACAACGTATCCTTCAAGCTGCTCCATCCCACTAACTTGACCGTGGAGCTACCGGAGGGCAGACGCACTTTTACCTCTCCGGGGTCGGCAGAGACGTATCTGAGTAAGCACCACCCGGCTATGCTGAAGTGATCCAGCGGCCGTCACTCGACCAGAAAGGAGCGGTAAATAAAGACGCATACCAGGCAATAAGCCTCATACTCTAATTATTTTTTGAAATGTTAACCGCCGGGTAATACGTGTCGTTATTGGCGACACGGGACTTGAGATGTTGTTAAGCCTCACGGGACCTTTTGTTGTGAGTTCATATTACTAAGTTTAATTTCAAGATGGTTATGTGCTAATGGGTATATGTAGGTGTACATGTTTATTCATACATGTGTGCACATTACATTTATGCATTTTAAGCGTTGATATTACCTCTGGAAAAAAAAAGATATAAAAAAAGGGTGTATATATATATACATGTTTTGAAATGCTTAAAGGAGATGTTCGTACACACACCTTTAATTACTTAACCTAAACCTGGTAGGGAGCCCGGCTCCGCTTGGTAGGATAGGGAATGGTACTACGCAAGATTACAGGAGGAGGATATATAGGCCAGAGTATTTTTTTTTATGGGAAGGGGGTGGGTATTAAGGGGAAAAAGGAGCGGTTCAGACAGGACTGTTTTTGTGAATTGGTTTATAATGTTTACACATCTAGGTATTGTATACCATGTTTTCAGGTATCCCAGTGTCCTACTAACCAGCTATACCAACCACATGGGTGAATGACATACTCGTTTCTGAGTTGGAATATTAATGGTCTTAACCGGCAAGTTAAACGCTGTAAAGTTCTTAGCTTCATCAGAAGACATCAAATAGACGTGGCCTTCCTGCAAGAGTCTCACTTGGATGACGCAGAGCACAGTAAACTGGGGAAACAATGGCAAGGGCAAATATTTTTCTCCTCATTTACATCTTCAGCAAGGGGGGTGGCTATTCTGGTAAGAAGAGGGATCCCCTTCCAACAGAACCTAGTTGAAAAGGATAAAGGGGGAAGATATATTTTAGTCAGGGGATATATGGGAGACCAACTGGTCACTATGCTGAATGTATATGGTCCGAACCACGATGACCCTAACTTCTATGTGAACCTTTTTCTTAAAGGGGAACTATTTTACTATTTCTTTCACTATTTGGGCACTTTTACACAATTCCTGTGAGTCTATGGAACACCTCTGTAATATTTTTTTTTTATTATTCATTGTTTTGTATTTCTAATCAAGTACTCAAAAACAGCATTTTTCTACCTCAAGATCTCGAGCCGTTTTGAGGCTGGGCTCCAGCCACTGTGTGCAGCTCATCTTGTACCTCGCCATTATCATGCAGCGGTGTCTTTCTGACATCACAAATCATCACATTTTCAGATGACTCAGTTCAGTGAGGGTGAATATTGTGAGAGGAGAATTGGAAGAATGCGCCAATATGAGAATTAGAGACATAGATCATATTAATATAAGTTCACATAGCTAAGAAACAATGCTAAACACTCAAAAAGGCCATTTATAAGATAGTTCCCCTTTAAAGTGACATGTGTAATAAACACGGAATGTCCAGTCAGGTATCATGAGGGCTGCAAGTTCTTCTCGAGTGTAGGCAGTGTCGTTCTCATTTTCCGACCCATCAGAAGCTCCGCTGGGCTGGCCCCTGTGGTGCTACACGGTGTCGACCTTTAGCACATGAGTGCGATGAGAGGGTCCTTCTGTTTCAGGATTCGCTTTGCGGTCTGCACCGCCCTCTCCGCGTGACCATTGCCTTGTGGGTTGTGTGGGCTTGAGGTGATATGTTTGAAGTCAAGCTCACAGGCTAGGTCTCGAAACTCAGCGCTCGAGAACTGTGGCCCGTTGTCGCTCATGACCACGTCCGGGACGCCATAACGGGCGCACGTTGTTTTCAGCTTCAGAGCGACTTGAGAACTGGTCGTCGTCGTCATGTGCAGTATCTCTGTTGTGAAGGGCCAGATTAAAGCTGAGAATCTACATTTATTGTTTTATATACATTGTATATCATTTATATATACACGGTATATCCCTTTAAACCTGCGTTCGAACCATAGTAATATTCGCTTTCCTTATTGGATAATGCCCGTAGGCGCCAGCCCGCAAGCCCCCAAAGTCAGGTTCAAAGACGAACCCAGGCATGTCGTAACATGCCCGGAGACAGCGTATTGATTCCAGACAAGAACTGAGGTTTGGGACTAGATAATCACTTAAGTATATATACGGCGCAGGTGTACACGGCAGTACGTGTTCGGTAACAGTGAAGTGAGCAACCGTGCGTCTAACAGAGCGTTGAGAACCACGTGCGAATTGAATAGTAAAGTGTCAGAGTTTAATGCAGTAACTTCAAGTTCGACTTAGTTTAATGTGAAGTAAATAGTTGTTCATTTATTGTATATCGTGCCAACCACAGTTCGTTCGTGTGTAGCATTACCCAGCGGTTCGTTCGTGTTAGCTAGTGGACCTTAGCCAGTGCGCGTGGACTAAATACCTTAGTACCAGCACACGAGGAGGCCTAGTCGGAGAACCTGCTGGACATGTGCACAGGAGAACCAGCGGCGGCGATTGCAGAACCATTACTGGTTGGATTATATTGATTGTGGAACGTGTTACCCGGAGAAGAGCATCATTAATTCCCACTGTCGTTTGGGATTTAACCTCGTGAGGATTTACATTCGGGCTGGCCTCATGGACCGAGGCTGGCTGGCTATCATCGTTTGCTATCGAGCATTGGATTACAGTTATTGCTTTTGTTGCTGATCGTTGGATTTACAAGGACTGGCTTCTGTACGTGAACCCCCTTATTCTTCATTGAATCAGACTGAGTATCCGAACATTCCTCTATCCTCCAGACCTTACAACTCTGGGAGGAACTCAGTGTCTCCAGGCGGTACCAGCGTTGCCTTCTATACTTGCTATTATACGCCAGGTGGCGTCAGCCTAGTACCCATCGTAGGAATCATTCTATTCCCAGTGACTTATGCTACTGACTGACTTTATGCATATTCTTCGCCATACAAGCGCGACCCTAATTCTCATTCTGTAACCTAATGTTGCATAATAATAAAATACCCTCAAATACTATTTCTCTGTCAATGCCGTGTTATTATGAGTGTCCACCATATCTATTCGATGTACTGTCTGGCCAGTAATTAAAGTACATACCTAGCAGTGGTTTAATCTATCACAATCTTTAATACAGTCAGGGTTTTGTAACCCCTCATTTACAATTGGTCCTTCGAGCCGGAGGGTATCAGTAATCTTTAATATCATATTAATATTGATATGGCCAGCGGTGGACACTCTCCAAACGGCTCCCCCAAACTAGAGCGCCCGCAGCGCAAACGTCAGCCACCTCCATACCTGGAGGACTTCGCTTTCGTTTTACCCCTCTAGCTTATCTAAACAGACATTAAATACGGATACAACGGATAGTTTAAGCATGCCCAATCCTATCGACTTGTCGGCCCTTCCAGTAGAGACCCCAGTGGGTTCAAACGAAACTGACTTAGCTCACGGGGGGGACCAAGCGGGACATGACGTGACTATACCTCAAGACAGCGCCACCGGGTTAGACCCCGGAGCGTCCCAGGATAAAGAAAGCGCCCCCGGGATAGACCCCGGCGCACAACCAACCCAAGAGCGCGTACCCGAGACAGACCTCGGCGCGCAACCAAGAGAAGAGTACCGCGCTCAAGAGATAGACCTCGGAGCGTGCCAAGAGAACAGGTCTCCATCAAGCCCTGTCGGCGCCCGATCACCTCCGTCAGTGTCATCCCCCAGCGAGGCTGACCAGAGACTGGCGCAAGCCTTGATCGCCATGCTGACAGCTTCAACCGAAAGAGACCGACTCCAGGGTGAGCGCGACCGTCTTCAAGCACAGACGCTTAGTGAGTGCGAACACTCTGCAGCGGAACGAGAGCGCCTCCACGCGCAACTCCAAGCACAAGCCCTTAGTGAGCGCGAACACTCTGCAGCGGAACGAGAGCCTCCAGGCGCAACAACGGAGTGAGCACGAACGCATCAGACTGGAGGAGAGGCGCCTCCAGACGGAAGAGAACATCCAGCGAGAACACGCCAATGCACAGCGCGAAGCGGAGCGCGACCGGCTACAGGTGCAGATGATAGAACAATTGATCGCCAGGGCGACCCCCCCTCTCTCCACACGGAGCTCCCGGAGATCATCACGACAAGGGTCTAGGGCACCTTCCCCTACCCGACAAAGCTACCCGGGACCCGGCCAACAGGAAGAACCTGCCTACGTCTCCGAGCCCCCTCCCCGACCGGTCCATACGGGACCCAGCCAACGGGAAAAACCGGCCTACGTCGCCGAGAGACTAACTAGAAGACTCCAAGACCTAGCGGAGGAAGAGGAGGGATATCAAGCCCACCAGCACGAACCTACTTTGGACCAGGAGGCCCAGTACAGCCCCGACCTCAGCCCAGAGTCACTGCGCTACAAACCCCCGACCCAACTCAAGGGTGAGTTTGATGTACAGTCAGCACCGAGGAACAGCACCTGGGGGCCCGGCCTCTGGTACCCACCCAGTACTAACCCACGACCACCCGTACGGGGAGACTCGCCCAGGAGGCCTCTCCCCCTACGCTCATCGGTGTCCCAGCCATCCATGGCGTCTTACCTTGGCACACCGACGTTCCCAGACTTTACGCGCGAGGACAGAGCACAGTACACAGAATTACGCATGTGTTTAGAGACTATAATGTCCGATGTCCACGACGAGTCTTATAAATATGCCATCCTCCTCAAGCATCTCAAGGTGCCCAGATCGCATAACATAGCGCTGGCATATTCAAACTCAAGCACCCCATACTCAGCTGCTCTGGTGGCCCTCGACGCGCGCTATGGACGCATATGGGATTACGTGATCCAAGAAATACGAGATATCGACCGCCTCCCCCCAGCCAAAGACAATAGAGCACTGGATGACCTCTCTATCAAGGTACAATCCCTCGTGGGGATGCTGGGGTCCCAAAAGGAGAAGGGGAGATATGAACTGTATGCAAATTCTAATGTGGAGCGGATACTGGAGAAGCTCCCCCCAGCCCGTCAAGAGCGTTTTCGGCGGCAGAAAGACCACCGTGACCCCAACGGCCCAGAACCATCCCTCCTAGACCTGGCTGATTTCCTCGCCAGGGAGGTCAGCAGTCTACAACTGGACACATTCGTGTGGAGTGGCTCTAGCCCTAGATATGGACCGCGGAGGTTCAATGACAACCGCCGGTCAGTGACAGTTATGCACCAGGCCGAGTCAGTGCTGCAGCACAAGAACCACAACACCCCCCACGTGAAGGGAAAGTGGAAGATTGCCTGCCAGTACTGTGAAAATGAACATTGGCTGTCTCAATGTGACACCTTCAAGAAGCTGACCGCTGACGAGGTGAGTCAGTGGATCAAAGCGAACCGCCGCTGCTTCCGCTGCGCGCGCAGCCATATGGCAGCTGAGTGCCGCCTAAAGAAAAGATGCAGCAAGTGCGACGGCGCCCACCTGGAGGTCCTGCACGACAGCAACAAGAGGAGACCCGTACCACAAAGCAGCTCGAGAGTAAATGTCATGTATATAGACCCTGCGAAGAGCGGGAGCTCCCGAGTGCTCTTGAAGGTGGTCCGAGTGCTCCTAAGCTACGAGGACAAGGTCATGGACACTTACGCCGTCCTAGATGATGGGTCAGAAAAGACTCTCCTCCTCGCTTCCGCCGCAGCCCAGTTGGGTCTGCGGGGTACCGAAGAAACAATGACAATCCGTACCATTAGAAGAGACCTAAAGACCATAAAGGGTGAAAACGTCTCCTTCACGATAGCAGTGGTCGAGCAGCCCGAGAAGCGGTATAGCATCACTAACGCCTTCACAAGCCACGACATAGGTCTGTCACGGTATACCTACCCCATCACACAGCTGACGGAGAAATACGTGCACCTACGTCAACTACCTATACCGCCCATCGACGGCGCCACCCCGACCCTGCTCATAGGACCGACCACGCACACCTCATCGTCCCAATGGACCAGGTCCACATCGGGCCCAGAGGCTGTCCAGCAGCGGTCAAGACCCGCCTGGGTTGGACACTACAAGGCCCCCTCTCCGGGTCTTCCAACCAACCGACAGCCACTCGCTGCCTCTACACGAGGATAAATGAAGACGACACCACCCTCTTGCAGCACGTCGAGAGACTATGGACATTAGACGCGGTGCCCTTTAAGAACTAAAAGAAACTAGTTAGTTCAAAGGAAGACACTTATGCCATAGCTCTCCTCGAGCAAAAGACAAAGAGGGTCGAGGTCGACGGAGTGATGAGATACGCAACTCCACTCTTGAGGCGAGAGGGGATGCCCACCCTCCACGCCTCAAAAGAAGCGACAGAACGCTATCTACTGAACACCGAGCGGCGTCTAGCCAAGGACCCCACTCAAGCCACTGTGTACCGCGCTGAGATCGACAAACTGATCACAGCGGGACATATCAAGAAAATTGACAATCAAGAGGCAGACCAGACGATCGAATCCTTGTACGTGCCCCACCACAAGGTCCACCACAACGGCAAGAACCGCATTGTATTCAACTGCAGCTACCAGATCGGACTACAGAACCTGAATAGATTACTCTTGCCCGGCCCGACACTCGGCCCCTCCCTCCTCGGCGTACTACTACGTTTCCGCCAAGACAAGGTGGCCATCAGCGGCGACATCAAAGGGATGTTCCTGCAGGTGCGACTGGTGGAGGAGGACAAGCCCCTGCTGCGGTTCCTATGGAGAGAGAGGATCAACGATGAGCAACCCTCCATCTACCAATGGGAGGTCCTCCCCTTCGCCACCACATGCAGCCCATGCTGTGCTACGTTCGCACTACAAAAACACGTGACAGAAGACCCTGAAGCTGACGAGGAGGTCAGACAAATCGTAGAGAGGAGTTTCTACGTGGACAACTGTCTACAAAGCGTCTCGACGCCAGAAGAAGCCGAAGCCCTCCTGCTTAAGCTCCGCTCCTCACTGATCAAAGGCGGCTTCGATCTTAGGCAGTGGGCCAGCAGTGACCCTCAAGTACTTCGCAGCCTCTCCCCAGAGACAAAGGCAGCAAGCAGCGAGACCTGGATGGCGACCACCCCAGGTGAAGCAAAGGAAATGACATTGGGCCTCGTCTGGCGCTTCAAAACAGACTCGCTCCATTACAAGCACGCACCCCTGACCCCGGAGCAGGGAAGGTCGACCCCTCTACCGACCACTAGACGGAGCGTATACAGAACACTCGCAAGCCAATACGACCCGCTGGGGTGTATCCTACCTTACACCACTCGGGCGAAGATGCTTGTGCGAGAACTGTGGGACAAGGAACAGGGCTGGGACGACCCCATACCCGACCACCTAGCTTCCACCTGGAGAGAGTGGGAGAGAGAACTCAGCTCGCTCCAAAATGTGAACATTCGCCGGAGCTACTTCCCACCCACAGTGCGGCTGGAGACGTGCAAGATGGACCTGCACGTCTTCAGTGACGCCTCGGAAGTATCCTACGGTTCAGTGGCTTACTTGCGAGCCCGAGAGGAGGGAGGAGAAGTACACACAGCTTTCATCCTGGCTCGCTCAAGAATAGCCCCCCGCAAGCAACAATCGATCCCGCGTCTAGAGCTCTGCGCAGCTCTGGTAGGCGCGCAACTCGCCACGTTGATACAACGTGAACTCACCATAACGGTGCAAAGAACAATCTTGTGGTCAGACTCCATGACCGTACTCACATGGATCCAGTCCGATTCTTGTAGATACAAGGTCTTCGTGGGAGTCAGAGTCACCGAGATTCAAGACCTGGTAGGATCAGCGTGCTGGAGGTACGTTGACACCAAACAGAACCCGGCCGATGTCATCACACGGGGGATGTCCCGAGATGACCTCACACGTCCCAATATTTACAGTGACGGTCCCGAGTTCCTCAAGCTCCCGGAGGAGGAGGAGTGGCCTACCCCCACCCCACGGGAGGCTAGTCAAGAGGAGGCAGAGATCAAGAAATCTATGTTCTGTGGACTGACGCACAATCAGCCCCCCCACTGACCCTAACATAGACGACTGCCTAACCTTTGAGATTGCGCAGATAAAAACATTCTTGTGGCACCACCCTGAGGTTCCCCCCACTACAGACATTAACGCATCGAACTACGCAGAGGCAGAACTCCTTCTGCTACAGCGAGCCCAAAGAGACTCATTTCCAGATGAGCTAGACTGCCTGCAGGGAACAAAGCCAATCCCTTCAGACAGCCGACTGCTCCACTTGGCCCCCGAGCTCGACACCCACGGCCTCATCAGGGTGTGTGGTCGTCTGAGACGGGCCCCGGACTTAACGGATGACGTCAAGCATCCTATCGTCCTCAACAGTCGACATAAGGTCACCGAGCTTATCATAAAGAAATACGACGAGGATGTGCACCATGCTGGGGCAGAGAGAGTCTTCGCTGAGATCCGACGTCGTTACTGGATACTGCAAGGAAGAGAAGCAGTACGTCGCTTCCAGCGGACCTGTCTAGACTGTCGCAAGTGGCGAGCACAGCCCAGTATACCTATGATGGCCGACCTGCCTCCCTGCCGCCTCCGACTCGGCGAGAAGGCCTTCCACTCCACAGGCGTGGACTGTTTCGGCCCGCTCTACGTCAAGAAAGGAAGAGGGACAGAGAAGAGGTGGGGCATTGTATACAAGTGCATGACCACCCGAGCAGTGCATATAGAACTCCTGCAGACCATGAGCACGGATTCATTCCTCATGTCCTTCCAGAGATTTACAGCAAGAAGAGGGAAACCGTCTGTATTATTGTCTGATCAAGGGACAAACTTCAAAGGCGGAGAAAGAGAACTGAGAGAGAGCTTCCAGGCCATGGGCCCAGAACTTAAGACCCGCCTCGCTCCCTCTCAGATCGAGTTCCAGTTCAACCCCCCGAACGCCCCTCACTTCGGGGGAACCTGGGAAAGAGAAGTACGTTCCATTAAGACAGCTCTGTACGCCGCGCTTGGGGCCCAGACCGTGGCGGAAGAAGTCCTCACGACAGTCCTCACGGAGAAGCCCCTCGGGTACGTCTCAAGTGATGTAGCAGACGTCGACCTAGTCACCCCAAACACTCTCTTGATGGGGCGGCTGGACCCTGCCCTTCCACAGGCGGTGTACAGACCTGAAGAAGCGAACGGCCGAAGAATGTGGAGGTACAGTCAAGTATTGGCTGACCAGTTTTGGAACAGTTTCCTCCTCCACTACCTACCGTCCCTCCAAACCTGTCAGAAGTGGGTAAAGGACAGGGACAACTTAAAAGTGGACACAGTCGTTATGATCATAGACCAGTCACTACCCCGAGCTATGTGGCCGGCCGGCCGCGTAAGCAAAGTGATCACTGATGCCGACGGGAAGGTCAGAGCGGCAGAAGTTATTGTCCAAGGGCGGACCTACACCCGACCCGTGGCGAGGCTGATAGAGTTGCCAGAGCTCCCTGACTCCCCTGATGACGATCATGACCCACTGACTTCGTAGATTGCCCTACTCCTCACAACAGATATTGAGCAGTTGACTGGACTATTAATCTGTCTCCCTTAACTAATTAGGTGCGGACTAATTAGGAGGCGGCTGTTGTGAAGGGCCAGATTAAAGCTGAGAATCTACATTTATTGTTTTATATACATTGTATATCATTTATATATACACGGTATATCCCTTTAAACCTGTGTTCGAACCATAGTAATATTCGCTCTCCTTATTGGATAACGCCCGTAGGCGCCAGCCCGCAAGCCCCCAAAGTCAGGTTCAAAGACGAACCCAGGCATGTCGTAACATGCCCGGAGACAGCGTATTGATTCCAGACAAGAACTGAGGTTTGGGACTAGATAATCACTTAAGTATATATACGGCGCAGGTGTACACGGCAGTACGTGTTCGGTAACAGTGAAGTGAGCAACCGTGCGTCTAACAGAGCATTGAGAACCACGTGCGAATTGAATAGTAAAGTGTCAGAGTTTAATGCAGTAACTTCAAGTTCGACTTAGTTTAATGTGAAGTAAATAGTCGTTCATTTATTGTATATCGTGCCAACCACAGTTTGTTCGTGTGTAGCATTACCCAGCGGTTCGTTCGTGTTAGCTAGTGGACCTTAGCCAGTGCGCGTGGACTAAATACCTTAGTACCAGCACACGAGGAGGCCTAGTCGGAGAACCTGCTGGACATGTGCACAGGAGAACCAGCGGCGGCGATTGCAGAACCATTACTGGTTGGATTATATTGATTGTGGAACGTGTTACCCGGAGAAGAGCATCGTTAATTCCCACTGTCGTTTGGGATTTAACCTCGTGAGGATTTACATTCGGGCTGGCCTCATGGACCGAGGCTGGCTGGCTATCATCGTTTGCTATCGAGCATTGGATTACAGTTATTGCTTTTGTTGCTGATCGTTGGAATTACAAGGACTGGCTTCTGTACGTGAACCCCCTTATTCTTCATTGAATCAGACTGAGTATCCGAACATTCCTCTATCCTCCAGACCTTACAACTCTGGGAGGAACCCAGTGTCTCCAGGCGGTACCAGCGTTGCCTTCTATACTTGCTATTATACGCCAGGTGGCGTCAGCCTAGTACCCATCGTAGGAATCATTCTATTCCCAGTGACTTATGCTACTGACTGACTTTATGCATATTCTTCGCCATACAAGCGCGACCCTAATTCTCATTCTGTAACCTAATGTTGCATAATAATAAAATACCCTCAAATACTATTTCTTTGTCAATGCCGTGTTATTATGAGTGTCCACCATATCTATTCGATGTACTGTCTGGCCAGTAATTAAAGTACATACCTAGCAGTGGTTTAATCTATCACAATCTTTAATACAGTCAGGGTTTTGTAACCCCTCAGTTACAATCTCTATATATCTAGAGTAGTAGTCTGAGATTATCAAGTAGCTCTGTTTGTTATGCTCACATAAATCTAGAGCCAGGGCCGCCTCAGGGGGTGTGCGAGCAGTGCGGTCGCACAGGGCCTCGCGGGAAGGGGGGCCTCGCACAAAAAAATAAAAAAATAAATAAAAAAAAATATTATTTTTTTATTTTTTTTATTTTTATTTTTTTTATTTTTTTATTAAAATTTTTTGCGAGGCCCCCCTTCCCGCGAGGCCCTTTTTCATCACAGACCTAAAATCTAGTTTTGCTTATATGCTTATATATTTCACATTAGACACGTTCCTGGCTCTGAGGCTCTGGCAGCAGAATTGGTTTCAATGAGGGGAGGGGTTACAGGTAAGGTAGCGTATGTTGCGTTCATTGTGTGTGTCTGTGTGCGTGCCGGGGGGGGGGGGGGGGCGTGAACCGACTCATTGCCAGACGTGAGCGATTCGACTCACGCTCACGGCAATGAATTGGCTCTTATGAACGAGTCGCTCATGACCGACCCATCACTAGCGTCTGACTATTTCGCGCGTGCAGCATTGGAGGTTATGCCAGCCAAGATGAAGAGGACATCGTTCGGCAGATGGACTGAAGATGAAAGTTGTTGCATGTTAGACAGTTCAGTCAGGCTAGCCATCCCGGCTAAAGACAGGGACAGCTAGTTAGCTTTAGCTACGTTATAATATTAAGTGTGGTTCAGTCGGGATATAGCCATGATGATGTCGGCTAGTAGCTAGCTTAGCTAAAGGCTAACTATTGTTAGCTAACCTAGAGACAGCGCGTGCAGCATTGTTATGCCAAGATGAAGAGGATGGTCGTTCGGCAGATGAACTTCGTCAACTCCACGCGGTTGTCTCCATCCTCTTGGACGTTTGGTGAGTTTTTAATGCACTATATTCTATTCCCGCCGTGGATCTCTCTCTCTCTCTCTCTCTCTCTCTCTCTCTCTCTCTCTCTCTCTCTCTCTCTCTCTCTCTCTCTCTCTCTCTCTCTCTCTCTCTCTCTCTCTGGAGCCAAACTGGCCGACTAGCTGTTGTAGTACTAGTAGCTAACGGTGTGTGGCCTGGTGTCAGCACCTGTATTGCTTTTCTCACGTTGTACAGTTTTTCAGTGGTAGCCGCATAGCTTGCTTCTGCGTTAGCTAATGGTTAGCGATAGCCGGGTTGAGCTAACTGTTAGCCAGTTAGCTGTTTAGCTACGACGTTAGCTGCCGGCTGTGCTCGGCTGGGAACGTTAGTTTTTTGATGCTATCAGTTAGCCTAGAGTTAGCTGTTAGCTTGTGCTACGACCATTGACATTAGCCGTGAGAATAGCAGGGGGTTCTGGCACTCTGACTACGACATCATCTTTGACAGAAGATGTAGTCGGGCCTGCACCATGACATGGCGCCGGCCATAGCTTCTTTTTGTCCCGCCAGCGAGAGGCCTTTCGTCAACGTGGAGACCTGTGTTGCGGCCTTTCGCCCTGCGTTCCTTGGTGCAGGTAAGATGTCATGACATTACCCCACTCTTCCTTCCTTCCCCTCCCAAATGTTTTGTTAATAACGATGTTTTTTTCCAGGTAAAACATATGTTACTTCACAACATTTGGAGATACGACATGTGCTGTGTGTGAATTGTCTTGGTCGTTTGTGTAGCTTGGGTAGCGTTGGGCCGTTGGCCAAAGCTGTGTGTGGCCTGGTGTCAGTACCTGGCTAGCCTATTTAGCTGATGTCGGCCATTGGCTCCTTGCTACTTTGTTTTCTCTGGTATAGACCCTCTTCTCTTTGGATTTAAGTGTTGATCTTTGTCCTTTTGGATCTATGTATATTCATGTTGCCTTTGTGAAGTTATCTTTTCCTTCTGTTTTGTTCTTCCATTAAAAGTTGAATATCCTTTAGGGGCTCATCTTTGCTTATCTCTCTCATACATGCTCTCTCTCTAACACACACACACACACACACACACACGACAAACACACATGCTCTCTCTCTCTCTCTCTTTCTAACACACACAGTCTGCCTATGGCGGCCTTTCTCGATGGCTAGGCTGTGCTCGCTGAGTCTGTACCTAGTCAAGGATCTTCAGTCACAGTGATCAGGTATTCTGCCACTGTGTACTCTCTGTTTAGGGCCAAATAGCATTTCAATTTCTTTCCAATGTGTCTCTCTTTCTCTCTATCTCTCTCTCTCTCTCTCTCTCTCTCTCTCTCTCTCTCTCTCTCTCTCTCTCTCTCTCTCTCTCTCTCTCTGTACACTGTAGAACGGGAGCTCTCTCTCGCTCTCTCTCTTGCTATATGTTGACTGTATCATGCCCAGCCTCGGGCAGCGCTATTATTTAAGAATATGTTGACTGTATTAAAAAAAATATATATATATATATTATAATTTATTTGATTTTTTTTTACCTTTTGGGGGGGGGGGGGGGGGGTGGGGGGGGGGGGCTTTGTACCACACCCTGAAGAATAGTTCAGATAACCCATTTATTAAACACACAGCAAGAACATGGTTTGAGATTCAGACACATCTTGGTAGCTTTATTGCATTTCACAGGAAGACTCCCTTCCACAACAATCCAGCTTTGCCAGAATCACTTAGAGATGGCATCACCAAGAAGTGGTACACTCAGGGAATTAAAACTTTTGGGGACCTATATGATAATAACATACTTATGTCCTTTGAACAGTTACGTGCCGCCTTCCCACCTTCCAACTACTAATTTCTTCAAATTCCTACAGGTCAGACACTTCATAGGTACGGGTCAGGGAGGAAACTCCACTCTTCCAAAACACCTCCTCATAGATGATATGGAGGTTATCACACTAGAGGCATCCTATCATTAACATATGATAGAATTCTGACCAGTACAGAAATTATACCCCTAAATGCCAAGAACAAATGGGAGCGGGACCTGGACTGTACCTTTGATGAAGATGAATGGGAATCACTATGTGAATCTGCACTATCTTTTTCATATAACACTCGACATAAACTTATGTAATTTAACATTCTCCATAGAACCTATTTTACCTCACAGGATGAATGAGGCTATCTCTGACCTTTGCCCTAGGTGCTCAACGGAAACAGGTAGCCTGCTCCACATGTTCTGGGAATGTAACAAACTGAGACCTTACTGGGGCTCAATTTGGGAGATTCTCGAAGAGGTCACAGGGTTTGAGATCCCATGTACACCTAAATTAGCATTATTAGGAGACATGTCTGACATTTCTCCAGATAAGAAAGGCAAGGTGCGGATCATTAAATTGGCAATGATTGCAGGGAACAAGTGTATTGCCATGCTGTGGAAAAGTGCTGAACCCCCCCCCCATGTTTATGTGGCTTAGTGAAATCTCTTCGTATATGGCATCAGAGAAAAGAATGTTCAATCTTAAGAAAAAACCACGTCTCTTTGATAAATGCTGGGCTGGGTTTAGGCAATACTTAGAACAGATTACATAGTAGGTTGACAATGTAGGCTATTATTGAAGCTCCCTTTTGTCTTTCTGAAGGGTATATATTGCAATGAACGATACTGTAAATGTTATTAGTTGCTCTTTGAAGAGAAAAGATGTAACGGTAGATATTTATTTGTTTGGTGTAGAGGTATGGGCACCTGTTAGACGGGTGTAACTGGGTTTACAAAACTCTCAAAATGTGTAAAAAAAAGAAGAATTTGTTTGAGGTCCTAGTCTGGGGGAGGGGAGGGGGGGTCTGGCCGAGTTTTTTTTCTTTTTTTTTTTTATATTGGTTTTATATTGGGGGGGGTGGTTTAATTTGCATCTATTTTTCTGTAACTCGGGGAGGGGGGGGCAGTTGGCAGCATTTCCTTTTGTATGGTTGTTGAACTGTTGAACTGATGCTGTAAAACTTTAAAAAAAGAAAATACCAATAAACATATTGTTTAAAAAAAAAAAAAGGAAGGAAGGAGAGAAGAGAGACAGGATGATAGTTGCCTATGACGGTGGGGTTCAGGGTTGGTTTTTTTATGAGGGGCGTGACTCTGGCTTGTTTTAGGGAGGTGGGGACCACCCCCGAGTTGAGTGAGGAGTTGATGGTTGCAGTTAGGAATGGGAGGATGTCCGGTGCTATGGTCTGGATGAGTGGGGAGGGTAGCTGGTCCAGCTGGCATGTAGTCGGACGGTTCGACGTTACCAGTGTCAGGGTCTCGGCTTCTGTAATGGGAGAGAAAGATGACAGAGTGAAGGATGAGGTTCTCGATTCAGTGTTTGGAATGGGTGGGGGTTGGGAGAAGGAGCTGCGGATGTTCTCCACTTTTTTCTCAAAGAAGATTGCAAAGTCTTCGGCAGAGAAAGATGAGGGAGGAGGGGTTGGGGGGGGGAGTGAGGAGGGAGGACATGGTAGCATGCAGTTTGCGAAGATTCTTGGCAGAGGCCTCTATCCTATGGTGAAAGAAAGAAGCTTTGGCATTAGTAATGGTTTTGGAGAATGTTAACAAGAGGTTGTGATATGTGTCGATGTCTGCAGTGAGGCGTGACTTTCTATACTTCCTCTCAGCCGCTCTCAGGACCTGTCTTTGTTCTCTCACTGCATCCGTCAGCCATGGACTGGGTGGGGAACGGCGGGCAGGTTTCTCAGCGAGGGGACAGAGCTTGTCGAAGGAGGTTGCAAGGGCTGAGAGGAGGGTGGAGGTTGCCATCTCTGTGGGGAGAGCAGAGAAGGTGTCACTCAAAGGTAGAGTGGATAGTATGTCAGAGGAGAGGGTGGAGGGGGATAGGGAGGGCAGGTTGCGTCTGAGTGAGACAGTTTGAGTTGGGGTGAAGACCTTTCGGTTAAGCATGCGAGTTAGTGAGAAGGATATGAAGGAATGGTCAGATACATGTAGGGGAGTTACCGTGGTGTTAATGATGCTGGAGTTATGGGAAAATATGAGATCCAAGGAGTTGCCTGCTTTGTGGGTGGGAGGCATGGCAGTGGGAGTCAGGTCAAATTGTTGTAGGAGGGAGACCACTGGGACCGACTGAGATGAGTCAGGCAGGTTGAAGTCGCCCAATAGAAGGAGAGGGGTACCATCTTCCGGTAAGGAGCTTAGAAGCATGTCCAGCTCATCTGTGAAGTGATCGAGGGGACCTGGAGGGCGATAGAGTGTAACAATGGTGAGATTGAAAGGATTAGAGACAGATACTGCATGATATTCGAGAGAGGAGAGTGACAGTTCTGGGAGTGGTGTTAAGTTTGTAGCCCATGAAGGAGATGTCATGAGGCCAGTGCCTCCACCCTGTCTGGAAGGTTGAGGTGTGTGAGTGAAGTTATAGTTTGTAGATAATGCTGCAGGTGTTGATGAGTTATTGGGGGTTATCCAGGTTTTGACTATGGGCGTAGGCAGTAATGAAGTCAGCTTTATTGACTGCTGATTGACAATTCGATAAGCCTCTCCGTACTTTGACAGTAGTATTAATGTCTGTAGGAGGGTAGGAAAGATTAGCCGGGTTGCTAGCAAACTGCCGTGGATGGGTTGAATCTGTTCTGGAGGAGCAGATTGTGGATATAGGTATGAGACACATTGTGGTCAAGAGTGGCAAGGAGAAAGTTGAAGGGAGTAGGGGGAAGCGGGATAGCAGAGAAGTAGCGGAGTGGAGTGAAAGATAGGATTATGGTGTACTTAGCACTAGGTGGATCCCTGGATCCCTCTGCGAAGAACTCCAGGAAAACTCCTCTCTTTGTCCCTCTTCGTGTCTCCACGCTAAGGCAGCAAGCCTTTAAATCACTAATTACTGATGAGTGACACCTGCAGCAAAAGGCCACATGCACAATGACCACTGTTAGGTTTTAAAGTTCCACAAACCACCAGGAGAAGAAGGGTTGCAATCAAATATCGATTTTATTTTGCTGGATAATGATGATATGATGTTTTCATGTTGATTGCCATGGTTCTGAATAAAGACAAAAACAAATTCAATATCATGCCAGATAATACAAACATAAACATAGCCTTTAGATCATAGTATATCATTTAGGTATTTAAAGTATATTATTTGGGTAATAATTAGCCACAGATTTGGGAACTTCATAAAGTAAACAAAATCAAAACATACATATAAATAATACAAATGCATCTGTTCTTAAACATAGTAAGGATAACACTGGGACTTACATTAAACAAAGTTCAACAGACGCGTGGCAGACATCGGGCAACACACAGCAAACTCACAGGCCTGCTGTGCATGTGTTGGAGACAAAGGGAGAATGAGAGAGAAAGAGTCCTGGGTGTAATGGGAGGAAGTGAGGTCAGTACTACCACAGGTGCCACTGAACACCTTGTGGTGGTGTCTCCTTGTGGAGCGGAGGGGAAGTGTACCTTGCAGTTTGTCACAACCACGCCTCCAGGTTCTGTCAGCTGGTTGAAACTAATTACAATTAACAATTTCCTCAACACAATTCTTAGTCACACACTTCAAAATGATGTACACAGTATTATTCAGTTAAATTATCCTACCCTCTCTGATGTTGTCATCAGAATAATTCCAACAGAGAAAAAGCTGGTATTTAACAGAAAACCTGTCACAAGTGCCCACTTCACTACAAAAGCCACATGCACAATATAATGCTAAGAGAGTTAAAAAAAAGGGGGGGGGGGAGATGCCATTGGACAGTTGTATAGTGTCAGTTAATATAGTGTCAGTTAGTATAGTGTTAGTTAATATAGTGTCAGTTAATATAGTGTCAGTTAATATAGTGCCAGTTAATATTGTGTCAGTTAATATAGTGTCAGTTAATATAGTGTCAGTTAGAATAGTGTCAGTTAATATAGTGTCAGTTAATATAGTGTCAGTTAGTATAGTGTCAGTTAATATAGTGTCAGTTAGTATAGTGTCAGTTAATATAGTGTCAGTTAGTATAGTGTCATAGTGTCATAATGTCTTGGGGGCAAACGGAAAGGCTTGATTCAATGCTGGCTGTGTGACACAAACAGCTATTGAAATATACACACATATGCCATCAAACACAACTCTATCCTCCTGGTCCAACAGCATAATGCTGCATAATGTCAGTATTCACCAATGAGCGTGCAGCTATAAGAGGTTTAGTGGACATATACGTTGGTGTAGAATTTACAGGATACGTCTTGCAGTTCACCCGCTAAGCAGCTTAGCCTCCTGGGCATCAAGCCATGGCAGCTAGCAGCTGTAAATACATAACAATTACATCACTTTATAAGAATCCATTGATCTACAGTATAGTTCAATCTATAGCAGGTGAAATGTGGGGACGGCAACACTGTTATATATTCGTACTGGCATCGCGTCCCGCTCTTAAGCCATTCCGAGATATACCTCATCTCATGTACCTACTGTACACCATCAACGAAAAACAAATACACCCACCACCTGCCAGGCCCCGCCCCTATAGAGGCGTACTATAAAGTACTAGGCGTGGTCACCACTCACTCTTCCTCTATTTCGTTTCCATCATAGCGGTCGCAAGTCGCCCTATGTAACTAGTGCTATGAAAAGATTAGAGAAATTAGGTTTGAGTGCTTACCGAAAATTTGCCTACCCCTGAAATTTTCGCGGCATATTCTGGCGGTTCTGCGACTCTGCAGCGGGATGCATTTTCGATGCATCTCAGCGTCGAGTTCGGTAGTCTCTTGTCTTGTTGACAGCAGACAGAGGCACAGCGTGTGAGGTGTAGCTATCAAGCTACCTCGCACAAGGTAGGACTTACGCCACTAGGCATTATCACTGGTGTTAGTAAATGCTGCTTGTTGTGAGTTGTATATTGCACCACGGGCAGGATGTTTGGGTAAACGTCCCTCTAAGAGGTGGACGTTTCCCAGACTATCCTGGAGCGCGCTGCTAATACTAAAGGCTATAAATGCTACTGTTCCCCGCTGTGGGATGTCACTAGGCATGACAAATGCTGGCGTTTGTGATGTGCTCGAGTTGTCCCGAGAGACAACCGAGTGTGTATTGGCGCAAGCGGCGGGATATCTGGGTAAACGTTGTTGCTTTCCCCCGTTATCCTGGAGCGGGCGGCTAACGCTATGCTATATTAGGGGCTACTGTTTTCTGTTATGTCTCTCTGCTACGGGAAGGTCTGTCTATACTATGGTCTTCTCTCCTCTCAACCATTCATGCTGACGGTCAATCGGTGTCTACTGGGGGAGTAGTGCGGGGGGGGGGGGGCTTGTTTACCTTCATGGGTAAATGGGCTGAGGTCTAGGGCTGGTGTGCTGTTGTGAATATTATGAATGAATGCGGGACTGGTTCTCTCTGGTCCGCGTCCCCTTAACGTTGTGTATATGGGCTTGCCCATTCTACAGTATGTTCGTGGTGTTAGTTCATTATTCATTAACCCTTTCATGGTGCACACCACAGTGGAGGTTGTTTTTTGCAACCTCCACTGGTGCTCCGTTTTAGCATCAGTTCTTTGCTTTTGACATGTTGAAACAGTGCCCCGCCCGGCCGACGCCATGAGGTGGGTCGGCTCGGCGAGTGGCTGGTGGGCTGCTAAAGCCTGTACCGCAACAGTATGGAATTGGCAGCGATTAGTAACTGTGTTCGAATTGCTGTTTTTTCTATCAAAAAAATGGTGTCTGGTGGCGGGGCCTTGAGGGCCAGCCGACGTCGACACATCGTGCGAGGTTGTTGACGTTATTAGTTTGACCCAGCCGTAAGCTATAACCGCTCAGTGCTCCCCTCTCCGCAGAGGATTTTGGTCTTCTGCTGGAGCGCGGGCGGTATTTGTCCTAGGACCCACACCGCCTCACACCGCGCAGCCAGAAGAAGAGAGAGCACGGCCTCGTCAGCGGCGATGACGAGGCCCTCGACAGGCGGCCATGTTTTCCCCCGCCGGAGGTATCCTGGGCGTTGAATCGACAGGTGTCCACAAGGCCCACAGCCTTGGCGGCCGAGGGATCGGCCATGTTGGATGGGCTCGGCTTGAAAAACACCGTCGCTGTCCTGCCGTAAGCAGCCCGCTCTCCGATCACTCCCTCCCCCAACACCAGCGGAAAAAGGGGGCTCTGATTGTTTCCTTTGGCTGCGGGCCGCGTGCCTTCGTTGAAGCGCGGGCGGCCCCACTTTTTGCTTCTCATGGGGACAGGGGCTGACACCCAGTTGATGGCTGAGCCTGGGTCTGTCCGTGAGAATGCTGTGCTGTCAAGCGGCTCCCACACCATAAGCTGTATTGGTTGAGCCTGGTGTTACGTCTGTCAACTATAAGTGTTGTCAGCAGGGGGGCTCGAAACCTTTTGAGGCACACAGTGCGGGCTTCCCCGGCCTCGCCTTCGCCAGGCCAGGTATCATGTTGGTGCCTCCCACTCCCGCAAGATCGGCAGTGGTCTGAAAAGAAGAGGTGCGCGTGATTTAGGTGGTAGTAATATCACTGCAGGGCTACGGTGTGTAGGAACCCATGGGGTCCTCACGCCTTGCATGTCCGGCTGCAGAACAACTCCTCAGCATGTTCTGGAGGGGTGTTCAGTGGGGGGGGCTTTTGTCACCTAGATTGATGTCAGCTTCCCCCGTATCAAACCGGCCCTTTCTGTCGGGGTCCCCCCTTGGGTGCGATTGCCTCGTGGGTAGTGTCAGGTTCCGACCCGACTCCACGGAACGCTCTGCTCTCAAGGGTCCTGGGTTGGCTACACACAGCGGGTGGGACCGGGCCGACTATCTACAGTTCCTGGCGGACCTGCGCCACATGGCGGCGGGTGCGTTGGGAGTGTCATCACATCACTACGGCAGTACCATATGTCGAGGTGGATGGAGAGAACGCTGAGGCGGGGACTTGTATTTACACAACCCCACCCGTTTTCGGGTTTGGTACAGACCCTATTGTCAGGTTCACCAGCAGTGACATCTCTGGTCAACGAGATCCAATCTCTGGACGAAGCAAGCCATCGTCGTGGCGTTTTTTTCCTCCCGGTGTTCTCTGGTGCCTGAGAAATCGGGAGGGGGGCGGTGTCAGACCCATGCTGGACCTGTCCCATGGGAAGGTTCAGCATTTTTTGGATCGTCTCCTACCTGTTGAACACTGTCAGGTGGGGGTCTGGTTCTCCTCCATAGACCTGTAGGATGCGTATTCGCATCTCCGATCTTCCATCCTAGGGCTTACCTACGCTTCCTTTGCAGGGTTAGCGTATGAGTACCAGAGGCTGCCGTTCGGTTTTATCTGGCTCCCCGCATCTTCACCAAGTGCGTGGAGGCCGCACTGGGGCCTCTGCGTCGTCAGGGGTTTACGAAGTGTATTCTGCCCTGACGACGTTCTGGTCCTTCGCGGTCAAGGTGGATTGTCGGGTCTCGTACCAGGCAGGTTTCTACCAGCCTGGGGTTTGCTGTTTCGTTTCGATTGCGGTGCCACTCTGCGGCCTAATCCTGCCTTCGTGCCTAAAAATATCCGGAGTTCCTTCCGCTCCAGGGATATTGTGGTTCAGGCGTTTCATCCGCCTCCACACGCTAGTGAGTTGGAGGCAGGCCTTCACCTGTCATGTCCTGTCCGTGCTTTTTGGATTTACATCAGCCGTACTCAGGGCCTCAGGGCTACCGATCAGCTTTTTGTCTGTCACGGTGGTTCTCCTGCCGGTAAGGCACTATCGAAACAGCGCCTGTCCCATTGGTTGTGCGAGGGCATTGCCCTCTGCTACACGTTGGCTGGGCTGGATCTCCCTGGGGGCGTCAGGGCGCACTCCACTCGTGGGGTGGCGGCCCCTGCCGCTCTGCTGGGTGGGGCCTCGGTGGACGACATCTGTTCTGCAGCTTCATGGTCCTCCCCGGGTCCCTTCGTAAGGTTTTACCTTATGGACATGACCGGGGGTTCTGTCTCCCAGGCGGTTCTGGGGTCTGTGGCCTCTCCTGCTTCCCGTCCTTTGGTAGGGTAGCAGTGGTGTGTGGGTATGGGCCACAGTGTGTTGGGTCACACGTGGTTCCGCCTGTGCTGTGTGTTCAAGGGGTTCTAGTTCCCTCTTGCTCGCACTCGGGTGGAGTTGACTGCGCCCCCCCTTCATTAGGAAGGATGGGGTGACGGGACTCTCCTTTCCCCTTGATGTGGGCTTACGGGTCCTCAGGGGGTGCATCTGTCGGGCCTCGCGTCTGCTCTACACCATATCTCGGAATGGCTTAAGAGCGGGACGCGATGCCAGTACGAATATATAACGTATATAACCTAGTTATATGAGTACTGGCTAAGCGTCCCGCTCTTAGCGGCCCTGAGTTCCCTTGGGGAATCTTTTCCTGGAAACGTTTTTTTCCGAGGAAGAGTGAGTGGTGACCACGCCTAGTACTTTATAGTACGCCTCTATAGGGGCATGGCCTGGCAGGTGGTGGGTGTATTTGTTTTTCGTTGATGGTGTACAGTAGGTACATGAGATGAGGTATATCTCGGAATGGCTTAAGAGCGGGACACTTAGCCAGTACTCATATAACTAGGTTATATACATAACCTGTCGTTATTCCCCCCCTTTCTAAAAGCTATTTAAAATGATTACTCTACATACACATTTAGTGCCTTTAATTATCTTTTAGTTTTTTAAATGTTGTAATTAAGATGGGAAGTAGTATATGTGGAATAGTACATATTACATAATACATATTAAGAATAGATGAATCAATGCATCTATGTCAAGTTAGTTTTCTTAACTATAATGCTGCTACTACTAAAGACACTACAGTCTACATGATTACCATTATTACATAGTGCTGGGCACTGGGCGACTTTAGATTCAATGTCCCTCTTAAATTATAACCACCTTCTCTACCTATTTGTTTAATGTTATTTATTACCTTAAACTTAATTTATGCAGTTTAATGTTGTGTTTCTTTTTCAAATGTAGCCAAGAGTAAAGACCTTAACCTTATCAAAACAGCAGTCAAAGTGTATATTTTTATTTTTACCGATGTTTTTAAGATTGACCGAAAATAAGAATTTATCGGAAAAATGCTAATATCGTAAAACCATAACACTGCCATTGGAAAGAGAAGCTTTTTCCCTATCCATATATGTCTGATTTGGCCATAATAAGGTCAAGGTCAAGTTCAAGGTCAAATATGAATTTATAATTAAAATGGATTATAATTTATTACTGTATCTACAAATCCTTCTGTTTAATCATCTTCCCTTTATTAATTTGCTTAGATTTTTTGTACACATGATCTCAAGAAGGTGCTGAATGAGCTCAGTGAGCGTAATCAAAAGATCCTCAATGTGTCCATGGTGTTATTCACCGGCAAAGATGCAAAAAATATATTCTCCTTTGTTTCATCACAATTTACTCAAGCCTAGTAACAGACACAATATTTGGAAATACATACCCCCAGGTCCCTAGATGTCCCCAGATACCAAGAACATGCAAATTGACCTTGTAGAAGTGGAGCAATCCTCCATTTACTTGGGCATGTACCTTTAGGCGGAATTTCTGAAAATAGGGCTACAGCTTAACAGGTTAAAAAATATGCACACCGAGCCGCTAGAGGTCGCCAAAGTGACGGTGGGCAAATCGTCCTCAAGAGGGCCCACATGTGGGCCGTTGCAACTAAGTCCATGCATTTCAACGTGTGGCTCTTTAAAAACAGACAATTCGTATGATCTAGGTATCTCGCATGATGTACTGTACTATCCTTTTTTGCAATGAGCATATCTTTTGTAGGTTGCTTTTATACCTATTCCGCCACACTTCAACACAATATGACAGATATGAGCAATCACAATTGTATCACAATATAAACAACAATACCATGAACACAGATAAACAATACATGTCCTACCACACCAGTACCCATCATGCACCACACTGTGACATCAGTGAGTATAGTGTCCTCGCCGGCTGCATCACAGCCTGGTATGGGAACTCACAGCCGGAGAGCGATACAGAGAGTTGTTAAACAAATAAAAATATGCTGCTGTGAGCTCCCCTGCATACAAGACATCTACAACAGCCGGTGCATCAGCAAGGCCCGGAAGATCATAAAAGACCCCAGCCACCCCAACAACAGCTTGTTCCAACTGCTGCCTTCCGGGAGGCGTTACCACAGCGTCAGAGCCAGGTCCAGCAGGCTCAGATCCAGGTCCAGCAGCCTCAGAGCCAGGTCCAGCAGCCTCAGAGCCAGGTCCAGCAGCATCAGAGCCAGGTCCAGCAGGCTCAGAGCCAGGTCCAGCAGCCTCAGAGCCAGGTCCAGCAGCCTCAGAGCCAGGTCCAGCAGCCTCAGAGCCAGGTCCAGGTCCAGCAGCCTCAGAGTCAGGTCCAGGTCCAGCAGGCTCAGAGCCAGGTCCAGCAGCCTCAGAGCCTGGTCCACCAGGCTCAGAGCCAGGTCCAGCAGCCTCAGAACCAGGTCCAGCAGGCTCAGAGCCAGGTCCAGCAGCCTCAGAGCCAGGTCCAGCAGCCTCAGAACCAGGTCCATCAGGCTCAGAGCCAGGTCCAGCAGCCTCAGAGCCAGGTCCAGCAGCCTCAGAGCCAGGTCCAGCAGCCTCAGAGCCAGGTCCAGCAGGCTCAGAGCCAGGTCCAGCAGCCTCAGAGCCAGGTCCAGCAGCCTCAGAGCCAGGTCCAGGTCCAGCAGCCTCAGAGCCAGGTCCAGGTCCAGCAGCCTCTGAGCCAGGTCCAGGTCCAGCAGCCTCAAGGACTCGTACTTTCACAAGGCCATCAGACTCATGAACACTACATAGTCATTCAGATTTTATTGTATATGTAGCATCCTGAATATTCAGAAGTGCTGACTAACTGTTACTTCCCCTGTGTGTGTATAAAGTGTGATAAACAGTGTTCCTTTTGATATCTCGCCCGGACTACTAATGATGCGAGGTGCTACTCTTTCTCCGGCTTCGATATGGATCACTAACATAACATTGAAGCATCTTTCTCCCTTTCTGGAGTGGTCCTATAGTGGGATCAGTTGCGGTTGCCAACAGGGGGCAGTGGTGGCAGGTGGAGCGGAGGAGAGAGAAGCAACGAGCAAGAGATGATTACCTGGAGGGCGGAGCACCAGGAAGCCCTCTTCGACAGTGAACTCGGACATGAACGGTCGCAGCGGGCGTGTGCTCAGGAAGAGCCCCGTTGGAAGAGTGATGTTGAAGAGCCCCGTTGGAGAGCGACGGGTGATAGAGAGTACTTGCTAGATAACGTGTTATCCTAGAAGTACAAGCGATAGTGAAGTGTGTGAGTAAGCGATACGGAAAGAAGGACTAACGTCCATAGATAACGGGTTATAGTAGCAGTGTGTGCGGTGTATTAGCATGCTGCTAACGGCTATATTGACTCCAGTATACTACCGGGCGCGCGGCGCTGAAGACCGGTGGTGCATACAGCCACGTTGCGTTAGTAGTACAGACGATAGCAGGAGGGTGCACTAAGACCCACAGTTTAGCTGTGTTTAAGGTAGCCAAACAGTTTAGAGCGCGCCAGCATCAGACAGCAGCCAGCAGTGGACGTCTCTCCGACGCCGCAGAGGACGCCTCTCCCCACCAGCAGATGTCGCCACAACACAGCACGCTCCTCCAGTTTCACCACTGCCCATGCTGTTTACCCCAACCCGCTGGCTGTGCTCGCGGGATCACCCAACGCCATCTTGTCACCCGGACGAGAGGTGATGAGAGTGGGTCCGCCATCTTGGCTAAGTACAACGGTACCTCGTGTGCCCACAACAATATCCATTTGAGCGAACGCTAACAACCAGTGTCTAGGGGTACCCCAAACATTATAAGCCGGCTTTAGAGTAGGTTTTATTTGGTAACGTGGGCCTACATTTAAATGGTTTCTTTTGTATTGGTGTATTACTGTGACGTTCTTGAATTCCCATTGAACTACTTACTTTGTGCCTGGGTCTCCCCTAATCCAAGCGGGGTTATTATTAATGTATTGAGCATGAGGTGCCTATGATGGGAATAATGTTCCCCTACAATACAAGTGAGAGCACCCGGTGCCGTTTATGCATACATGCTATATGAACCACATAAAGCACAACTTGTAACTGATAATTGACCAGGTTGATATATAAAGTAGATGTAAATGGGAGCACGATGTGTGTGTCTATTTCTGATCATATGCTAACCTTGTGACCGGGTAAATACTTGTGACTGGTATAATTATTTAACCCTTCCACCCCATTCGCAGCATATTCATTGAGGGTCTATACAGGTGGTCAAGGATGGGTACTGCTTAAAGGGAAGCCCAATATAACTATTGAACTGACAGTCACCGGGTGTGGGAGGGCTGACGGAGGTACTGGGGGAAGTGAGAGTGTGTGGGGAGCTACTGCTGACCGCCTTGGAAGGCGAGGAAGACCAGAGTACCACCCCCCAGGTTAGTAAATCCTGGGCCCCATCCGCTCCTGCTGCACGCCCTCCAGAACGACGTTCCGGGCCAAAGACAGGGGTACAGATAGATCTATTGTATCCTGCTACCAGGTGGCTGTGTATCATTACTCCCATAAGCAGGGATAATCCACCCTTCTACATATATATTTATGCATTAGTTTTAAGTATTTTAAGTACCTTACGTTGATTTATTCTACTGTTGCACTTTTTATATTAACTATCTCAGCACTGTCACTTTTTTTCATACATCACTATTATGCTGGTTTTATTGTGTGTTTGTGTATTGTATTGTTCCATTGTGTATTTTATTACCTGCTGTAGGTTGAGGGGGCGAGACCCAAGAATCTTGCTCTTTTTTGTATGAGAATATGACAAAGATGCAACAATAAAGCTGAATCTGAATCAGAATCTGTAAATCCCTACAGCAGGCAGCAGTATAAACACTGTGACATCAGAGAGTACATCAGCAGTATAGACACTGTGACATCAGAGAGTACAGCAGCAGTATAGACACTGTGACATCAGAGAGTACATCAGCAGTATAAACACTGTGACATCAGAGAGTACAGCAGCAGTATAGATACTGTGACATCAGAGAGTACATCAGCAGTATATATACTGTGACATTGGAGAGTACAGCAGCAGTATAGACACTGTGACATCAGAGAGTACAGCAGCAGTATAGACACTGTGACATCAGAGAGTACAGCAGCAGTATAGACACTGTGACATCAGAGAGTACAGCAACAGTATAGACACTGTGACATCAGAGAGTACATCAGCAGTATAAACACTGTGACATCAGAGAGTACAGCAGCAGTATAGACACTGTGACATCAGAGTACAGCAGCAGTATAGACACTGTGACATCAGAGAGTACAGCAGCAGTATATACACTGTGACATCAGAGAGTACATCAGCAGTATAGACACTGTGACATCAGAGAGTACAGCAGCAGTATAAACACTGTGACATCAGAGAGTACATCAGCAGTATAGACACTGTGACATCAGAGAGTACAGCAGCAGTATAGACACTGTGACATCAGAGAGTACATCAGCAGTATAAACACTGTGACATCAGAGAGTACAGCAGCAGTATAGACACTGTGACATCAGAGAGTACAGCAGCAGTATAAACACTGTGACATCAGAGAGTACAGCAGCAGTATAGACACTGTGGCATCAGAGAGTACATCAGCAGTATAGACACTGTGGCATCAGAGAGTACATCAGCAGTATAGACACTGTGACATTAGAGAGTACAGCAGCAGTATAGACACTGTGACATCAGTGAGTACAGCAGCAGTATAGACACTGTGTCATCAGAGAGTACAGCAGCAGTATAGACACTGTGACATCAGTGAGTACAGCAGCATTATAGACACTGTGACATCAGAGAGTACAGCAGCAGTATAGACACTGTGACATCAGAGAGTACATCAGCAGTATAGACACTGTGACATCAGAGAGTACAGCAGCAGTATAGACACTGTGACATCAGAGAGTACAGCAGCAGTATAGACACTGTGACATCAGAGAGTACATCAGCAGTATAAACAATGTGACATCAGAGAGTACATCAGCAGTATAAACACTGTGACATCAGAGAGTACAGCAGCAGTATAGACACTGTGACATCAGAGAGTACATCAGCAGTATAAACACTGTGACATCAGAGAGTACATCAGCAGTATAGACACTGTGACATCAGAGAGTACAGCAGCAGTATAGACACTGTGACACCAGAGAGTACATCAGCAGTATAAACACTGTGACATCAGAGAGTACATCAGCAGTATAGACACTGTGACATCAGAGAGTACAGCAGCAGTATAGACACTGTGGCATCAGAGAGTACATCAGTAGTATAAACACTGTGACATCAGAGAGTACAGCAGCAGTATAAACACTGTGACATCAGAGAGTACACCAGCAGTATAGACACTGTGACATCAGAGAGTACATCAGCAGTATAGACACTGTGACATCAGAGAGTACATCAGCAGTATAGACACTGTGACATCAGAGAGTACATCAGTAGTATAAACACTCAGTGACATCAGAGAGTACATCAGCAGTATAAACACTGTGACATCAGAGAGTACAGCAGCAGTATAGACACTGTGACATCAGAGAGTACAGCAGCAGTATAGACACTGTGACATCAGAGAGTACAGCAGCAGTATAGACACTGTGACATCAGAGAGTACATCAGCAGTATATACACTGTGACATCAGAGAGTACAGCAGCAGTATAGAACACTGTGACATCAGAGAGTACAGCAGCAGTATAGACACTGTGACATCAGAGAGTACAGCAGCAGTATAGACACTGTGACATCAGAGAGTACAGCAGCAGTATAGACACTGTGACATCAGAGAGTACATCAGCAGTATAGACCACTGTGACATCAGAGAGTACAGCAGCAGTATAGACACTGTGACATCAGAGAGTACTAGCAGCAGTATAGACACTGTGACATCAGAGAGTACCAGCAGTATAGACACTGTGACATCAGAGAGTACAGCACGATAGACACTGTGACAGCAGAGTACGCAGCAGTATAGACACTGTGACATCAGAGAGTACATCACACATCAGCAGTATAAACACTGTGACATCAGAGAGTACAGCAGCAGTATAGACACTGTGACATCAGAGAGTACATCAGCAGTATAAACACTGTGACATCAGAGAGTACAGCAGCAGTATAGACACCTGTGACATCAGAGAGTACATCAGCAGTATAGATACTGTGACATCAGAGAGTACAGCAGCAGTATAGACACTGTGACATCAGAGAGTACATCAGCAGTATAAACACTGTGACATCAGAGAGTACATCAGCAGTATAGATACTGTGACATCAGAGAGTACAGCAGCAGTATAGACACTGTGACATCAGAGAGTACATCAGCAGTATAGATACTGTGACATCAGAGAGTACAGCAGCAGTATAGACACTGTGACATCAGAG